>NC_133537.1:19213478-19514673 GCF_048544455.1 Silene latifolia | reverse complement strand
GTTATCATTGTCTTGATAATATTCGATGTGGGGTTCGGTTTTGCAAGCTAGACATGGACAGTTTTGTAAAAAAAAGGTGTAAAAAATGCTTGATATGAACTAATTATATTAAGTTCATTGCTTTGTAATTAGTCGAAGTTTATCATCGTATTCGGGTGAAACCGATATGGTATGTAGAACCAAGGATGATTATCCATGTATGACTAATATGGTTTTTACAAATGTAAACAAATGAATAAGAGGACTTTAAAATACCCTTTAAAAATGTAATTAACCAAATATTATCACCGAGTCACGGGTTAGACCGTCATGACATGAAAAGCCAAGGATGAATATAATTCATGGTTAAAAATGCTAATCATAAAAATGATTTAAAATATTTGAAATGGTGAAACCGATTGCAAATGAGAAATGGGATGGAGGAAGGACGAACTCAAACACGTTTGAGATCTGACTCGGGATGCCTAAAGAGGCGCGAGGTTGGTATTGGTGACTACCAGCCTCTGTCTCCAGTCAAAACTCGGTTTTGGCTCGATCAATCCGTATTTTGGGTCATGTTATATATGCATGTTTTATCATGTTAAAATCATGAAAATAGATCAAAAGAACGTGAAAGAAGAGGATTAATTACACCCTCATACTTACATGCCATTTGGAGTCCGGGTAAAAAACCGCTTCATTTTCTAAAAATCGTTTAAATGCCGAGTCGGAATATTTCGGAGTGTTCTAGAATTCTCTGGATATTTATTCATAATTAGGTTTAATATTTTTAAGGAAATATCTTCCGCATATTGTGTTTCACGGAATAAGGAAGTGTATATCTACCGAAATTCCATAAAAAACGAGGAAATCTTTCTTGGTGAGGAGGAAACCTCTGGAAAAATGACGCAGCAGGTGCTGCACCTCTTCCAAGGGTCGCAGTGGTTGCTGCGTCTCTTGTCCAGCCCTCTTTCCATGCTTTCCAGAATATTTCCGTGATTTGTTTCCGTATCCGTGTCATTCCTAATCTCCTCCATATGTTTAGTATAAATAGAGACCTTCGGTCTCCATATTTGGCATGCGAGTGTTCCGCCTCTTCTTTCTCTCTCTTTGCATTCTAGACCGCGCTATTGCTTTCGATGCCTATGTGCTTGATCAATCGACCACGTAAGCTCAGATCATCCTGAGTCCCAGTCACGTTGCATAGACCGACCAATTTGACCAACTCCACTTTAATCAACTTAATCAATCTTTTAAATCCTTTAACAAGGGCACTTTCCACGCATATTCGAGTCGAGCAATCACTAAACGTTAACTTAGTCAATCTCGTTTCGTCAAACATGTAAGTCTGAGGGTGTAAATCCCATTTTATTTATTGTACTTTTATTTTGTATCATCTAATGTAAGGTCTATATCAAAAGCACGTTCAAAAACCGTCTTAAAAACCATCTTTTAAAACCGTATTTACAAAACAGCGGAGGTCTGACGTCGAGAAGAAACGCAGCAGCAGCTGCGCCTCTTCGAAGGGTCGCAGCACCTGCTGCGCCTCTTCCTGAGGCTGCCGCTGTTTCTTCTTCTTCTTCTTCTTCTTCTTCTTCTTCTTCTTCTTCTTCTTCTTCTTCTTCTTCTTCTTCTTCTTCTTCTTCTTCTTTCTTCTTCTTCTTCTTCTTCCTCGGTTTCCTGCAATTTTCTTATTTCTCTTATTCTTTCGTTTCTTTTGTTCAGTACATAAAATTGTGTTTTAAGTAATTCTTTTACTACAATGCATAATTCGACATTAAATCCCTTATAATTCAATATTTGCCGGGCTTCGTCGTCTATTCAAACCCGGATTTTAAAGGGGATTTTCTCATATCGATTCTCTGGAATTCGTCTTTTGTACATAATTTTCTTTATTTGATTAGTTTTACAAATTTAATTACGCTTTCAAGTTCAAAGCTTTGTTCTTTTGTATTTCCGACACGAATTCATCGTAATCATATAAATCGCTGTAAATTCTCATCTTTAATTCGTTTTATGACAGTTCCAGATACATGTAATTAATTAAAGCATTTTAACTCGAGTCATACATCAATAATCGATCTTAAATTCACCAACGAACATTAACAACCCGCGGTTCTGACTTCACTGTTAGAACCCAACTCAAGAACAGACGTAGGAAGTGCTGCGCCTCTTCGAGATGATGCAGCAGATGTTGCGCCTGTTCTGGGTTGGCTTCTGTCCCTGAACTCTTTCTCGCTTTGACGTAGCTTTTAATTACGGTTTAAATCGACTATTAATCATATTATCACTCCTAATCTGACGTATTTTCATACTTTGATTTCAATTTTACTTTCCTTTTATTTTCTTCTTTGAAATCCCGTTTTGAGCGTGCTTTTGACGTAGATCAAATAATCTTTGTAATCCTTGTAATTTTAATTATTGTAAATCGACAAAGTGTAAAACTCGTGAGTCGAAAAACTCGATTTAAAACCGTTTTTGTAAAATATGGAGTGTTGCTTTGCTTTAGTGATGGTGTAGTTGGTCGAAATGGTAGGTCAAGTGATTTAATGCACGATGACGGTACCAAACAATGTATAAGGCTCGTATTTTCAATCAGTAAATTGAAAATATGTGTTGATTGTTGACTCGAGAAGTCGAGGTTTAGAATGTTAAGGGAGAAAAGAAGGGGCGGACACTCGCGTCCTTCAAATGGGGGCATTTGAGGGGTATTTACAGAGGATTTGTGTGGTGTTGTACATTTTGGGCGACGTGGCTGTAAAAGCTGCTTGAAAAGGCGCGAGCATGTCCGCGGGTTTTCGAGTTGTCTTGTCACTATCACGCATATGAATTTGTGGTTTGTTCTATCCTAGGTTTTATAGGATATGATTGTATTTGACCATCAAGTATACCGGGTATACTTAGCATGAAAGCATTGTGTGAGATTTTTTTTTTCGTGTTTGACTCGGTTTGACTCGTTGTTGGAGTCGGGATTTGAATTTTGAGTCGGTTTTGGTCTGGTGTCGGTTTTGACTCTAATTAGTGTCATTGCGACCCCGTCGTCGTGCATAAAACACTCCAGGTATTTTTGAAATGTTTTGAAAATGTTTTCGTTTTCGAAATCGTTTTTGAGTTTTTCGACGCGTAGTAATTTATATAAACCGTTGATCAAACGTAGCGATTCCTAAGCATGTTGTAGTCCGATAATCATCGGGTGTTTGTTGGGGATTCAACAAATACCGGGTATCTACAGCCATGGAACTCAAGAGGTGAATTAAATAGGAAAAATGTTAATGAAAACTATGCGTATTAAGTAATATAAAAAGTTTTAATCAGTTTATTAACATATATATTACTATATTAATTAAATACGAAAAACTTTTAATTAATTTGGTGGACATTAAGTATTATGAAGAGTTTTAATCAATTTATTACCATGTTTGATTAAAAAAATGAATTAAATAGGAAAAAATGTTAATAAAAAGGGTGGGTGTTAAGTAATACGAAGAATTTTAATTAATTTATTAATATATTTTATTACAAAAATTTCAATTAAAATGTCAATTGTAATTATGAATTATGAAATTTACTAACATGTTTTATTACAAAAATTTTAATTAAATTGTCAATATTAATTATAAATTATGAAATTTTGATGTAAATTTGTAAGGGTTACATAATTTTTGAAAAAAAAATATATTTAATATAAAAAATTAATTTAAGAATAATGAAAATATTCTTTAATATTATAAATAAGTAACTTAAATTAATTTATTGATAGTCATGTAATAATAAATTGATAATTAATATCCGTCTATAGCTAAAGACGGGTCAAATAGCTTGAAAGTGGTGAATTTTTGGCCCTTACTACCTCACTTGTTGTTTGACCTATTAGGAATGCGATATTGTATCTGACCCATCTTTAGTTATAGACGGATATGTGCCGTTTATAATGATTTTGTGTAAGATATAAACAATGTCACCATGTTCGCATGGATCAGTTAGACAGTTAATACTGCATGATTTAGGAGCATAATGCTGGCAAACTCGCCAACATATTCAAAATTACTATCATTAATTTTGTATAACATAAATTGTTCTATTATTTCTCGTACATATGATCTTTTCCATCTAACTTTGTGAACCCTAAACTTTGCCAAGTATAATCATTTAAAAAAGGACGAAAAATTGTCATTTTTTTTGTTTGTTTTAGCCTACAATATGTAACCAAATTCAATAATGATATGTGAGCTTTTTTTATTTATTTATTTATTTAAAGTAAGAAAATTAGATTGATCCTCATATGAGCTCCTTTCGGATAAAAAATAAAATAATGATACATGAGCCCAATTTCTCATACAAATATCAATAAAGCACTATGTGGATATGGATTGTCCCATATTATATTATGAAGATATAAATGACCGGAATTTAAAACTCGTCTCCATATTTGAAAACTCCAATAGTTATATGCAATGGCGGAGTCGGGATTTACGATTAGGAGGCGACAAAGTTCAGCAAGGTGCACGAGTAATGGTATTAGACAAACTCAAAAAAATTTCAAAATTTTTTACCAAGACTTTCGATTTTTTTCATTGTCCAATGGAGATGGGCGAGTGCCCCTACTAACCCCCTAAATCCGCTTGTGGTTATACTTATATATGGTTAAATTATGAGGGAATAGATTAGAATGAGGGACTAGAGCTATAAAAATGATGCAAAAATGTGAACACAAGGGTAGAAAAGTAAGGTTAATGAGAGAAGTGGACTTTAGGTGGATATGAAATGACCAGTTAAAATGACTGGTGTATCTTCTTGTATGGATGGACATTGGACAGTTATGACTTCTGTAGTAAACCTGCATGCCCCGTGAATCTTAACAAGATACACACAGCTGCTATTTTTTTTATTACTATTATTATTATTATTATTATTATTACAGTGAAGAATAAAGGCTGCGAAGCTAGCTATAAATATTAACCGTCTGTAAATTTGTGATTGACATATATATCATCAGGCCTAGATATGGTTCAGCTATTTAAGCTAAGCTAAACCCATTTCATTCAGTCAAAGTCGTATTCCCTTCTAGCCTTTTTCACCTTGTCATTTCAATTGAGCAACTAAATTACACACTTTTGACTCATTCTTTCTTTGAATTCATTTCTCAACAAAGTTTTTTAAATTTAACTTATTATATATTATTATGGTTTTAGTTTTAATAGCGGAAATTAACTCTTACACTTGTTAACATAATTCTATTCGTACCTTCATCTCTACGTAAGAATTGATTTATATTATTTGTAATATTTTAGTTTAGTATTCGTGACAAAATTTTCCTTACCAAATGTCTTTCACTTTATGGACGGAGTTGACATAATCTAGTCGAACAATCTTTACTAGATTAATTGGTCACAGTGCTACCACTTACAAGTTGATTAACAAGCTGGTTTATATGCATAAAGAGACTTAGATCCATAATTAAATCATTCTTGGATTTTCGTCATTAATTTAAGTGTATGTTTTCACAATGGGGTTGAGACTGACAGTGGTGGAGCCAGGATTCCCGGTTAAGGGGGGGCGAAAAATCTCAGCGTAGGCGAACGAGTAATTTCATAAGATAAAATTGAAAAAACCTCGAAAATTTAACTAAAAACTTTGGGTTTTTTTCAACTTCAGCGGGGGCGACCGCCCCTGCTAGCCCCTTCCCCTCCCCGGAGATGGAGATCATATTAAATTGTTGCATTATTCTTAAGAACTTAAACTTTAAGTTCATTTTAACCTTGTTCACTTTAATTGTATTCAATCAGGTCAAATTAACTCATTTTACTTTTCAATTCAATTCAGTTAAGTTTGATCCGGTTTTTGAGTGCCCCATTTGACAAACAAATGACTTTTAGTGGTTAATATATTGCTATTTCAAATGAGTCATAGATCATTGATGAATGACAGTGGGGTACATGTAGACCTGGCAGCCAGGTCACTCGGGTCGGGTACGGGTCGGGTCAGTTTGGGTCGGGTCATTTCGGGTCTGTCACATATTTCGGGTAGGGTTGGGTCGGGTCGGGTCACTTTCGGGTTTCGGGTCAATTTCGGGTGGCCTGTTGTCGGGTCATTTCGGGTCGGGTTATTTTCGGGTATAGGTCATTTTGGGTCGGGTTGCTTTTGAGTTAATGGCTAAACACTTAGGTTAATACTATTTTGATTAAGAAATATTATTTTGCAAAAGTAACTATTTATTAGGGATTATTGTAACCAATGAAACTTTATTTTGATATATATAGTATTAATATGAGTTAGTACTAGTCGTTTCGGGTCATTTTGGGTCACTTCGAGTCATTTGGGATCAGGTCAGTTATGAGTCGGGTCTTTTCGGATTGGGTCATCTCGGGTCGGGTCAACATTGGGTCAGACAATGTTCGGGTCGGGTCTGGGTCGGGTCGGGCCAATTCAGGTTTCGGGTCGTATTCGGGTCAAGCAAGTTCGGGTTATTTTTGGGTCTCGGGTCAACCATTTTGGGTCGGGTCATTCGGGTCTGACCCATTTTGCCAGGTCTAGGTACATGCATGGTAATGTTAACCATACATACTACAAAAACGTAAGACTAAACATAGTAGTTGCCAGTTAAACTAAGTTACTTAATATGTTAGCAAAAAGTCGTAACCTAAGCAAGGCAAATAGTACAAAATGTAATTCCGCTATAAATGGATGAGTGAACAAAAAGGAGAAGTTTGAGAGGAACTGGTCATCTTTGCATGCTAGAATAAAATAAATTGATTGATTAGGGTTACGGCAAAGCCTATAGTTATTCATACCAGACTGTTTATATAGTAGTATAGCATTTAATTTTAATTAATATTGTGTCGAATACACATTTGGTCTATTTCTAGTAAATGTTGCAGGCAATACAACAGGTCTCATAAAAATGAAAGTATAAGAAAAAAGACACACAAAAATTTATCAAGTACTTCTTCGATCAAATGATCATGGTAAGGATAAAGCCAAACTTGCTAACTTTACAATTTAGAATATGTACTACCAATGTATTGTTTTTTTTGGTAATCTTATCTTTCTTTGGCATAATGAAATGTATTAAACAAAATATCATCATTCTCACATGATATTATATTCACACAGGAAAAATTCTTGGGTACACCCGGTGTACAAGATTATCGTACACCCTAGCCAATGATAAACCTTTAATCATATTTCACTTAGATTTTGCTTTGTTATTTATGGAAAATACGGGTAATTCTAATATTCTTATTGGCTAGGGTGTACGGTGACGTGGTGCACCGGGTGTACCTAAGAATTTTTCTTCACACAGTATGGGATTTTATATCGCTAAAATGATTATTTATAAACTAGTATAGATCCCGTGCTACAGCACGGTATTTGTAGAGTGTTGAGTTAGAGAATGTTGTAATTAAAATGTTGTCATTAACTTATTTTTACATTTAATAAATTTACTATTCATTAACTCATTTTTACATTTAAAATGTCATGAAATGTATATATTAATAATTTTTATTATCACAAAACTAATAATTTTGTTTTGTAAACTTCTCAACTTATTTTAGTGATTTTTTATTTTCTGGAATCTAATAATATTAGTTTTGTTTTTGTTTTATAGACAGAAAATATACGTCAAATCATTTTCTAACAAAGATTATCAATGTGTATTTAAACTTTTATTTTATGCTAATTAAAAGACTGTTTTAATTTGATATAAAGTTATAGTTTAATGAAAAGTTAATAGTTTAATGTTCATTTGTTTCCTTATTTAATTAAATGAAGTTTAGAGGGAATTTTTTTTCTTATTTAAGAAAATTGAGATAGGAAGCAAACCTTTCTAGAATCTTATACTCTGTATATGGTAAATAATATAACTATAAATATTGTAATTCTGTTTGTGTACAAATTATAATATAAGCATAAAGTATTTATGGTATAGAATTAATTAGGAGATTATATTGTGTCTGAGGCGCAAAACTTAGGCGGGAAAATTCTAGCTTTGTTAATCTTTTAGTATATAGGAGATGATTATAAATCATTTAAAACTTAACACCAATATCTTCCAATTGCTCTCGAGATATTAAGATAATGTTAGTATTCATTAAAAAAAGGAAACTCAAATATCATTTTTTGACACTTTGTCAATCTAGTTGGTCTCGTGTTGTTGTATAGTACTCCCTACAAAATAGTGTACAATATAATACTCGTATATGCTATGAAATCTTTATGTAAGGTCCATAACAAATAAAAAATATTACTCCCTTCGTTCCAGTCAATTGTTATCTATTTCTTTTTTTTTGGTGTATCACTCATTTCTTATCTATTTACACTTTTGGTAAGCTTTACACAAATGGGCAAGTGGGTGTGTGATGTGGCCACTATGTGGGCAAGTGTAGATGTGAGAGAACACCTTAGTTTATTATTATTTTTCTCTACTTTTTCTCATTTCCTTGGTCTTTGTGTCAAAATGAATAGATAACAAATGACCGAGACGGAGGTAGTATAAATTTGGAGTACTTATTATATGCTCCATACTAGGGGTGTTAACGAGCCGAGCCCAAGCTTGGCCTTGCTCGGCTTGTGTTCAAGAACCAAAACTCGAGCTCGAGCCGATCTCGAGCATACCCGAGCCTGAAAAAAACGCGCTCGTTATAAAGCTTGCGAGCTTTAACGCGAGCTCGAGCCAAACTCGAGCCCAAATCGAGCCTATATAAAATTGTTTTTTTTTTCTATTTTTTTGTTCCGATATTTTCAATAATAAGGTTCGAAAGATATGTAAAAATGTTTGGCAAATCAGCGAGACATTTGATACGTGTGATACAAAAATATAATCATGATAAAATATTTTTATAAAATATGACCAATATCTTATGTAATCACACAAGTTCGAGCCGCTCGCGAGCTTTTCGAGTCGAGCCAGCATTGCTCGGCTTGACTCGTTAAGCTTTCGAGCCGATCCCGAGCCCGAGCCGAGCTTTAACCGAGCCGAACTCGAGTTGCTCGCGAGCTGTCACGTCTCATTAACACCTCTACTCCATACTCTACCCGGGGAGCTACATAGTCAGGGACGAAGTTAAGACGGAAATTGTGGACAAGCCGGTTAATATTAATTATAAAATATATTATTATTTGTTGTTAAAATACAATTACTACAATTTTTCTTTTTTGAAAAACTATAAAAGATAAGAATATTAAGAAACATAGAGTAAAGTACTTTCCTAGAAAATAATAGTTGTACGATTATAGAAAAAAACGAGCATAATAATACACGGGAAAAAAATAGTAGGTGTATTATCTATAAACCTCTGTTCTCTGGGAAACTAAACTTAATAGTCACTCCAATTCCGACTCTGGTTTGACTATTTGTTTATAGATAATACACTTATCAAAAACCAGGCTAGGGCCTTGCCCATGGGCCTGGATGAACTTCGTCCATGTACCTAGTATTAACTTGTAGCGCTCGCTACCCTAAATCTCAAGAAAATAGTTATAACTATAGATTCATGCTATCTGAACTTTTTTAAAATAAGGTCTTAACAAGGATACTAAACTGTAGAGTGTTTCTCTTTCAAAAATTTCGTTTCTAACTACGCACCCGTCTCACTTTGCCATGGTTTTATTTGAATATTTGTAGTAGTATATATTAGCAATCACATTCTAATAAGAATGTCCTCTTTCTTCTTGATAGAAAAAGATAAAGCCAAAGTTGAATGAAAGAAAGAAAGAAGGAAAAGAGGGAGGACATGTCTTTCTCATACACAGATCCCTATATCACATATGAGACCTAGCTTGTTTCCAGCAACAACTTATTGTGTTTGCTTTGTTTCCCCCCAAACACATTATATTTCTTTATCTCTATTTTATTCTTTTTGCTTATTTCCTTAGTTTTTTATATATATATATATATAAACCCCTCTTCTTTTCTCCTCATATTTTATCTTCCTTCCTTCCTTCCTTCACTCTTTATTTCTCTTGGGATTATCCATTGGTTTTTCATCCTTTGTTAAACTCAAAAACAACTATTGGGAAATCATTAGTTCATTTCTAGCCAATCATTGTTACATAAAACATTTCACAAAATATATTATAATTATCTTAATTATTTATTTTCTAAGTTTATCATGATGAAGTCATTGAGCAGCAATGATCATGATGAAAACAACAACAATGGTGGTAGTGATAATAATTGGTTACTAGGTTTCTCACTTTCTCCTAATTTCAACAACATGAACCAACAACAACAACAACAAATCCAAAACCATACTCCAAGTTCAACTCCTTGTTCTTCAACTTCTCTAGCAACCTCAAACAGTAACTATGCTAATTACTATGGTAATAACAACCAAAACAACAACATTAACTATGCTACTTACTATGGTAACTCAGTTGAAGCTAATGAAGTGCAACATGGAAGTAATAGTACTAATCATCATAGTAATAATAATGATAATAATGGCTTCTTTTACTCTCTTCCTTTTCCTCTTATGCCTCTTAAATCTGATGGCTCTCTTTGCTTTCCTCAAGGTATATATACTTAGATTTTCATTCATTTCCCTTTTGTTTTTGCTTTGCATGGAATCCCTTATTATTTTGCACTTACCATGCTTAGCCGAGTTTGAGTAACATAGGTTATCGTCTTGTGGCCATGTTTTATAATAACGTAACTTCAACATTGACTTTTACATTTAACATATTACTTTCAAGTTTGAGTTGATTAAAATACCCCTCACAAAGGATTATTATTTTATACTATTCCCTCAGGCTCATTCATTTGTTTGGGTTGATTAAAATAGCCCTCACAAAGTAAACAAATGATTGAGATGAAATGAGTACTCCGTATTATATTAGTACAAATAATCTAATTTGAGGTGTAATTACTGATTAGGAATGGTACTACAAGCAGCAGCAGCAAACTACTCAACAACAACAGCAAGCACAACTCAAACACCAAAGTTGGAAGATTTCTTTGGAGGCCATCATAATGGGACCCACCAATATAATAATCACCATCATCAACAACATAATCAAGAAGATTATAACTCCATTAATCAACAACAACAACAATACCCATTTTACCCTTCACTATACACCAACACCCACCCAAATGACACCACTAGTACACTAGTAACCAACACAAGTGAGGGTGCACTACAAGGTCAGCACTGGGTGCAAAGGGGATACAACATTGGGATCGCTGCGGCGTCGGATCATCAACATCAGATCAACGGCGGAGATCAATCTAGTGGTGGGGCCATTGTAGGGTATGGAGATTTGCAGTCATTAAGCTTGTCAATGAGTCCTGGGTCCCAGTCTAGTTGTGTGACTGCATCACACCAGATTGTTACTACAACACCTTCATCATCTAATAATGTTGTTATAGGAAGTGCAGAGTGTTTGGGTTTGGAAAGTAGTAAGAAAAGAGTTGGAGATATTATTCATCAAAATAAACCAATTGTTCATAGGAAATCTTTGGACACTTTTGGTCAAAGGACCTCCCAGTATAGGGGTGTCACTAGGTCTGTTTTCTCAACCCTTAACTCTTCTTTTCATTTTCAATTTTTTTTATAAATAGTACGTCTCAATCATTTGTTTACATTTAATTAAAATAATTCGTATAAAAAACGTAAACTATAAACAAATGATTGAGGCTAAGGAGGAAGTTGATATATACTATACTTGTACGTACTCCATATGAGTAGTATTTATTTATTAAAATGTATGTATATGTTGAAAATGTAGGCATAGATGGACTGGTCGATATGAAGCTCATTTGTGGGACAACAGTTGTAAGAAAGAAGGTCAAACTAGAAAAGGGAGGCAAGGTAATTAGCCTAAATTAAAGTTAACTAAATTATTAAACTACTCCGTATCTTATAATTTTTCTGTTTTAAATTGTTTAATTTTGGAGTAGTTCTTGTTATCGTACTAACTTAGATTTTTGTTGTTTGTTTGGGATGAATTGCTTGACATCTTCAAATTGTTGCAGTATATTTGGGTAAGTCTTGAACATACTAAATATTTGTCATTTTGTGCCTTGTGACTTGGGACTTGCGAGTCGGTCTAGGACCATCGATGGTCTTATTCCATCGTATTTGTTTTGGAAAAAATAAAATAAATGAATTCTTTGTTTTGGGTTTAGGTGGGTATGATACTGAAGAGAAGGCAGCAAGAGCATATGATATGGCTGCACTCAAGTACTGGGGACCTTCAACCCATATCAATTTCCCGGTAATAATTTGTACCCTTTTATGTCCTGGTTTCATTCGAATAGGAATTTTATTTCCTATTTCTGAAATTTCGCTTTTGCTATAGTTGGAAAACTACCTACAAGAAGTTGAAGAAATGAAGAACATGACTAGGCAAGAATTTGTCGCTCACCTTAGAAGGTACATACGGAGTATTATCGTTTTCATTTTCATTATCTTTTGTAGTTGTCGTATTTAAAATTTTACATGACTATTGAATAATGTTTTTGCAATGTATTTGATGCAGGAGAAGCAGTGGCTTTTCAAGGGGTGCCTCAATCTACAGAGGAGTTACTAGGTGAAATAATCATTTTAACCTCTTATGTAGTTCCGTCCGTATATTGGCCTTTGTCCAAGGTTAATTTCTATTGTTGCTAACTGTTGTTTCTGAATAATTAAACAGGCACCATCAACATGGAAGGTGGCAGGCTCGAATCGGCCGTGTTGCCGGGAACAAGGATCTTTACTTGGGCACTTTCAGTGAGTTGCTCTATTCCAATCCCTTGATCATAGATTCACAGTCGATCTCATATAGTTTAGGTGGTAAAGTCACAAGTCTGAACCAACATTAATTAACTACTCCGTATATAAATTTGCCTTTTGCCTTTTTTTTCCCCAAGAAAAAGGCCCTTATAATCATAATATACTTTGTATATTTGAGCATGTCGTATAATCTTTGATTAATAATGTACTAATCCAAAGTTTATCTTTATGATCCAAGTAAAAGGTACCCTTTAAAATAAGGTCTAGTATATAATCTTTTTGTAACATTGGTCTATCTAATAGTACAGATTTCTTTGGGTGTGTTGGAGGGAATATCTTTAACGTTTCCTTTTTCTGTTTGTTTCTCAACATTCTTCACTTTGATGTTCAAAAAGCAGAGAACAAAGAATTAGGCTGATCGCTTTCTTTCTTTTTAAAAAGAAAAACTCTTTATCAACAGATCAAATCATGCTAGTATTTTTATTCCTTTGATTGAAACCTTCATGATTATAATTCTTAGGCACTCAAGAGGAAGCGGCCGAGGCGTACGACATTGCAGCGATTAAATTCCGTGGGGCTAATGCGGTAACCAACTTTGACATTGTTCGATATGATGTTGACCGGATCATGGCTAGCAGTACCCTCTTAGCCAGCGACTTAGCTCGGCGCACCAAGGAGGTACCGCAACTAACCAACAATGAGGCCCAATCCGAGAGTGAAAAGGCCCAGTGGAAAATCGCGCTCATTGAGCACAATCCAATGGGCCAAAATGACCAGAATGTTATCTCAATGGCCCAAAATCATGATCAATCCAAGGTGAATGCGGTATTGGATTCGGCCCAACATGAAATGGGCGGGGCCCATTTGTCTAATCCTTCATCCTTGGTTACTAGCTTGGGTAGCTCAAGAGAAGGAAGCCCAGAAAAGAACAACAACAACAATAATACAAACAGCTTGCCTTTGGCCTTCACAATGCCACCTTCAGCTACCAAATTATTTGCAACTCCTGCAGCAAATATGACTCATTGGGTCAACCAACCCGGTTCCATTTCACTCCCACAATTGCCGGTTTTCGCGGCTTGGGCCGATTTACATTAATCAACAATCCTTTGTTTTGCGGTACTAGTAGTAGTATTAATTAACCTAACCCCCATTTTGTGGGACTTAACTGGGTATACATTTGGGGTTAGTAATTAGCACCTTAGTACTGAGGAAGGTTTTAAGTTTAATTAATGTAGGATATTGTATTTCAGTCTTTAATCATGTCATATATGCATGTAATGCAAGCTTATCTTATCAAGATCTTTTGTTTTATCAAAAGTAATTGTAATGGAAAGACTGAAGTTACTTTCTTTAACTTAGGCCTTTACAGGTTATGATTGAAATTGCATGAATTGATTCTGACAATAGGCCATATTACTCATCAATCATCATTATAGATGCCATTATATGACTTTCAATGTGCTTAAGGACTTGACCAAACTCATCTAATTTTTAAACCATGAAGTAGCAACATTTTGTCATATAAAACGATTTTATGCACGAGTTATTGTAAACATGAGCAAGGGTGTGTAAACCTGGCCAATCCGATAAGGCTGATCCGAGACACGAAAGTGACCCAAAAATTCGGGGCTCTTGGGATCTCGGTGATAGATGAACCATCTCAACCAAAACCTTAAGCCTTAAGGTGATGGTTGAGACCCAACTATTATAGTTATTTCTATTACGTTCCCTCACTCAAATGCCCGTTGGGCTTAAGAGTGGTTGGTTGTCTGCACCTCTCCCCGTCACTGTCTTTGGGTTTCCACTTCGAGTTTTTGAGAGGTTTTGAGGTTGCCAGGATTTGAACCCGTGACCTTCGGTCACACTGGATCTGATACCATGATAGATGAACCATCTCAACCAAAACCTTAAAGTGATGGTTGAAGTCCAACTATTATAAATATTCCTATTACGCTCCCTCACTCAAATGACCGTTGGGCTTGAAGAGTGGTTAGTTGTCTGCACCGCTCCCCGTCTGCAGTGTCTTTGGGTTTCCACTTCGAGTTTTTGAGGAGTTTTGAGGTTGCCAGGATTTGAACCCGTGACCTTCGGTCACACTGGCTCTGATACCATGATAGAAGTCTTGTCAGCTTTGTCAGGTCTATGGATGACTAGATTTATCGCAAGGTCCACAATCGTTGAGATTTTTTTTTTTTTTTTTTTTTTTTTTAACTAAAATAGTGCTTAAAACCGTGTTTAATTACTACAATCGTTGTTTTTTCCACCCTTTAAGAGTCAATTTGACTAAACATGAAAAGGAAGATGAGATTGAATCAAGAAAAATGGAAGAGGAGGTTTAAATGGTAGAGTAGTAGGGCAAGAACAAGCATGGACATCATGATGACATTTGATATCTTTAACCTTTAACCCTTTGCTTTCCTCAAAGGTAACAGACATGTCATTCCCTATGATTCATAATAAAGGATGTAAAAATAAGATTCCCATTATTTTCTGATTATGTAATGTATTGTGCATTTGTACATCTGCATCTGCCAGGGGAAGAGCTCAGAGCCTGACATCTTACAGGCAGGCTTACAGCTTTCATTTTAGCATTCTTGGGAACTAACATTCATTCCATTCCCAGTAATTTCTCACATCCTGATTTAATCCCCCGTGCCCAACCCCCTTTTACCCTTGAAAATGACTTTGTTTTGACCCACCTATATGCGACAAACACTAAATGTCTACTACTATTTCCTACTAAGTACTCGTACTATTTTACTTTGTTTTCTAAGTGTGGGACTTGGGTCGCGGACTCGCACTTCACCCGGGTAACTTGAGCTGCCATGGACTAGGCACGCGTAAGGCAACGACGGAGCATGGTCAGGATTTTCCAAACAAGGCCTAAAAGTCTAGCTAATCGATCAAATAAGATGGTTGTTTAACTAGTAATCTAAACTAATTAAATAACAATGCGATTATCCTAATTATAAAAGACAATGACTAGCAAACAAGATAAAGAGTTGAATCGATTAAGGAGAAGGCCTAAGGTCCGACTTCTCCACCAACATGTCTCATCTACGCTATGTCCCGTTGATAAGTCACCAAGTAACAAGTTAGGGGAAAAATGCTCTAAGGTGCAAACATTTCCCTTCGGAGTTTGTGAATGGCAAGAGTGGTCCCGAGTAGCTCCTTCCCTCGGGTTCGTAATTGGCATCAACTCCCATGGTATCCTAAATTCCTAATACTCCCTCCATTTCGCCTTTATTATCTAGTTTGACTAAAAGTCATATTTAAGAAAAAATTGGTGAAATATCATAAATATCCCTTCACCAATAAATTTGAATACTAAATATAAGCAAAATAGAAAAGGTGAGTTTATTTAACTAGAGATATATTGGGTAATTCATTGATATGATAATTAATTTGAAATATGGGATACACAAAAAAAAAAAGGCAATAAAAATGAAATAAAGAGTAGGAGTAATAGTTAAGGATTTACGTCCACGCTAAATTGCATCCATATTTCCCTAGTTTCAGTCAAACGTGACTAGAAATTAAGATTAACATTATTGATAAGGATTGGAAGATATGGAAGTATTATATTGCATAAGATTGATCGTATGTTACAATGATACACTAGAGGCTATTTATACACATGTGCAATCTATCTATATATGGTAAATATAAAGTGACAACTATAATATATACAATAAGAGGAAGGAATCATGGGAATCCCATGATTGAAGGTAGAGCCTAGAGGTGATCATGGGTCGGGCCAATGCGGGCTTGGGCCGGGCCTTTTTAACAAAAGCGGCCCATTTGTGTGGGCCGGGCCGGGTCGGGTCAGATGCGTGGGTTTATTTAGCAAGCCCAAACCCGGCCCTTATGGACTAATGCGGGCTTTTGGGCCTAAATGGGCTTTTTCAGGCCCTAAAATTTACGACTTACCCTAGGAAATAATTAGCGTAATACCTTCAATTACAACTTTTAAAACATACATAGTGTATAAAATTGTACAAAATATGATGTAATGCATATGTATTGCTCTCTAAAATAAAATAATGACAAAAAGCGCCACTTTAGAATGCTTAATCATGCATTCTTAGATATGATTTATGTTATGCATACTTTGTTTTATAAATCTAAAAAAATATACTTGAGTTTGTAAAGAGTTTGGTATAACTTTAACACTACTTTAATAGGTTTTATTAGAAAAAATATTCATTATTAATAAATATGGGCCGGGCCGGGCCAAAATTTGGGCCAAACGCTTGGCCCAAACCCGGCCCCAAAATATTTTGGGCCTTTTTAGGCCGGCCCATGGGCTTTTTTGGGCCAAAACTAAAGGCCCAAGCCCTTCAAAAAACCGGGCCGGGCCGGGTAGGGCCAATGGGCTTGGGCCATTTGATCAGCTCTAGTAGAGCCCAACGGCTCTCTTTGATTATGAGCAACGGGTAGATGGGTGGTGATCATATGGGTAGCTATTACCCCCCCTCAAGTTGGAGCATGTAGTTGCGAAATGCCCAACTTGGTTAGAAGCTCGCAAAAAGGTATGCGTCCGAGTGCTTTCGTGAATATGTCAGCGAGCTGGGATTTCGTGTGCACATATTTTGTTGTGATTGTGCCTTTTTGTATTTCGTCCCGTATGAAGTGACAATCAACCTCAATGTGTTTAGTCCGTTCATGGAAGACCGGATTGTTTGCTATGTGGAGTGCGGATTGATTGTCGCAATGTAGACGAATAGGCTCGTCGTGAGAGATACCCATGAAGGTTATTAAGCTCTTTAGCCATTTAAGTTCACATGTTGTATTTGCTATAGCGCGATACTCGGCTTCGGTAGATGATAGGGATACGGTTGTTTGCTTCTTTGTTTTCCAGGATATGGGAGATGAACCGAGAAAAACAATGTAAGCCGAGAGAGAGCGTCGACTTGTTGGACATGCGGCATAATCCGAATCGCAATACGCATTGAGTCGTAGATTGGAGTCGGATCTTAGTAAAATTCCTTGACCCGGAGAGCCTTTAAGGTAGCGTACTACTTGAAGTGCAGCAGTCCAGTGGTCTTTTGTAGGGGCATGCATGAATTGAGCTAGAATATGAACGGAGTATATAAGCTCTGGCCGAGTGATGGATAGATAGACCAAGCGACCCACAAGACGACGATAGGGCTGCGGGTCATGCAAAATCGGAGCCGTGGAAAAGGGCTAGGTGGTGATTTGGTTCCATGGGGATTGGTGCCGGTTTTGCCCCTAGGAGACCGGTTTCTGTAAGTATATCCATGGCGTACTTTCGTTGAGACACGAAAATTCCGGATTTGTTTCTTGCGATTTCGAGACCAAGGAAATATTTAAGGAGACCAAGGTCCTTCATATGAAAGCACCGACTGAGATAATCTTTGAAGTTTTGGATAACCTTGTCGTTGTTACCACAAATAACTAGATCGTCAACATAGACGAGCACATGTACTTCCGTGTTGTTTGTTGAGATGGAAAATAAGGAATGATCACACGGGCACTGCTTAAACCCATATTTAATTAATGCAGAGGCTAGTTTAGCGTACCAACATCGTGGAGCTTGACGGAGGCCATATAAGGATTTGCGAAGGCGACAAACCATACCATCTTTCGGCGCGGTGAGACCCGGTGGCAGTTTCATGTATACTTCTTCGTTGAGATCGCCGTGAAGAAAAGCATTGTGGACATCCATTTGGTGGAGTGTCCATTGTTTTGCGGCTGCTATAGCAAGCAGAATGCGAACGGTGACAAGTTTGATAGTGGGTGCAAAAGTTTCATTGTAGTCTACCCCTTCAACTTGACGATTTCCCATGACTACCAAGCGAGCCTTGTATCGTTCGATCGTGCCGTCGGCGTTGTATTTAATCTTGTATACCCATTTAGAGCCTAATGCCTTTTTGTTGGGAGGTAAAGGCTCTAAAGTCCACGTGCCATTCTTTTCGAGTGCCTCGAGTTCGAGTTGCATAGCGTTTTGCCATTCGGGAATCTGTGCTGCATCTTTAAATGTACTTGGCTCGTGATGTTTAGTCACGGCCGATAAGAAAGCTTGATGATTAGGAGAAAATTTAGCATAATTAATATAGTGAGAAATTGGATACTTAGTACCTGACGACGGTGTCGATGCGGTGAGCACGTGAGAAGAGGCTCTCTTTGGTTGGACAAAATCTTTGAGATTGGAATTCGGAATTTTGAGACGATGGCCACGGCCCAAGATTGTTGGGTTCTCGGGTGGGGACTCTTCGGTTTGAGGTGTTGTGGGGGTCGTGGGGGTAGGCGTGTCTGAGGACGGGGAAGTAGTGGTGGAAATGGGTGTCGTGGTGGGCTGTGAGGAAGTGGGGGAAGGTTGACTTATGAGGACAACTTGATCAACGGGTTGAAGAGTGTCACGGAGGAAGGAGTTAGTTTGTGTATCATCGTGAATGTCGAGGGATTTATAGGGAAATTCATTTTCTAGAAAAACAACATCTCGAGACTCAAAATAAGATCCGGTGTCTAAGTCATAGAGACGCCATCCTTTCTTCCCAAACGGATATCCAATGAAAACACATTTTCTACTTTTAGAAGCGAATTTGTTTCGACTCCGATTTAAAGTTTTGGCATAGCAAAGACCTCCGAAAATTCGAAGGTTCTCCATGGGTGGAGGTTTATTAAATAACATTTCGTAGGGAGTCTTTCCGTTAAGAAGGGGAGTGGGGGTGCGATTAATAAGATGGACTGCACTAAGCACGCATTCTCCCCAAAAGAAAAGAGGTAAACTCGCTTGAAATAAGAGAGCACGGGCGACGTTTAAGATATGTCTATGTTTACGTTCAACCCGGCCGTTTTGTTGGGGCGTATCAACGTTAGAATTTTGAAAAAGAATGCCGTTTTGATTAAAGAATTTTGTAAGACAACGAAATTCGTTTCCATTATCACTTCGTAAAATTTTTATTTTCTTTTTAAATTGTCTTTCAGTCATAGCAAAAAAATTAAGTAAAGTTTGTTGGGTGTCACTTTTGTTACGTAAAAGATAGACCCATGTTGAACGTGAAAAATCGTCGACGATGGTTAAAAAATAAGTGGAACCACATGAAGCATTTTCTGAGTAAGGTCCCCATAAGTCGCAATGAATTAATTCAAAAACAGAGGATGCTTTATTCGAACTTAAAGTAAAATGTTCACGCGTTTGTTTCGCGCGGAGACAAATGTCACAAGTCTTAGTATGAAAATGTTTACTAGAATTATTATGAAGAAATGGTTTAAACGAAAAACATGTGAGGAAGGGTGCCCCAACCTTCGATGCCATAACTCGGAAGAATCAGCCAACCCCACCGTACATGCCTTGGCCAAGTCATTCCTTATTCCTGTTAAATAGTAAAGCCCGTCACGTTGCTCACCCGCACCAATCACTGTCTTCGAGGAACGGTCCTGAATAAGACAAAGTTGGTGTGAGAATTGTATTGTAAGAGTATCATCCATGAGTAAACTTGAGACGGAAATTAGGTGACAACTTAAATTAGAAGCATATAGTACGTTCTTTAAAATTAGACGATTTGACAAGATTATGTCGCCACATTGTGTAGCGATAGTAAGATCACCGTTTGGTAATCCAACCGAAACTGGAATGATAGTACGTATATTAGAAAAATGTGATAAAGAACCCGACATGTGATGAGACGCGCCCGTATCAATAATCCAAGATAAAGGCGGAGATGTAGAAATATTACCGTGACTTTGCGGGGCAGACTTGTGTTCCTGCCATAGACGAGTAATAGTAGCCAGGTCCGTAGCATTCAAGGCATTGAAATCCACTTTATCCATTGCTGGCAGAGAGGATGACGAAGAGGGAAGGGGTACCTGATTTACCTGCTGTCCGGATGCCATATTGGCTCGTGGTACAGCCTGCCCACTGGTGTTTCGTCTGGCTTGTTCATAGGCAGCACGTCCTTGAACATCCGGGACGAATACTACTCTACTCAGGTCGGGGTCATTGGGGTCGACATAAACGCGGTCACGGGGACGATTACCCCACCATTCGGGAAACTTTCCCGTCATGCGAAAGCATACTGGCCATTTGTGCCCATGTCGTTTACAAGCAAGACAAAACGGTCGAGGATTTTCGTTTTGATTATTCGAAGGAAATTGTAAATTGGCAGGGGAATTAGTTCCCTGAAAGTCCCGTCCTCCCCCATTGTTACGGTCAGAGGTCATATTACGACTACCATGGTGTGTATTGCCCCCCCCCCGCCGACTGGCGTGATGAATTATAAACACGGGAAGCAAAAGCCATGACATCGGGATTAGACTCAGCAGTAGAACGAGATAAAGATCGTAATCCTTCTTCTTGTAATAATCTATTGTATATAAGATCTAAATTAGGAAGAGGAGTGATACCGAGAATTTGTGAACGTGCATTGTCATATCGTGCATCCAGTCCCATGAGAAAATCCCGGGCCCGTTTCTTTTCCCTCCGAGCATCCAGCTTTGTGACCCAATTACAAGTACACGGGTTACAGTCACAGGATGGCAGAGGATCGTACATCGCGATATCGTCCCAAATTTTAATGAGTCGCCTGTAATAAGTCATTAATGGTTCTGTCGGGCCTTGACGGCACGCAATTAAATCGGCTTCCAATTGAAAGATGCGTGGGTCATTACCTTGACAGAAGCGATTCTTTATGTCGAGCCATATTTGTTTCGCTTCGGAACGAGTCGAAATAGTGCGTCGAGTAGCTGGTTCGATGGAATTAAAAATCCATCCGGTTACTAAAGCATTGGTGGATCTCCAGGTAGGATAAGAGGCATCGGTTTCAGCGGGTTTAGAAGTAGTCCCGTCAATATAGCCCTCCTTCCCTTTCGCGATGAGAGCCAGCGAAAAGGAACGAGACCATTCATCGTAATTTGATCCGTTAAAGGCGATTTGTGTGATGTTAGTACCGGTATTTTCAACGTGAATAATAGAGTATTGTTGAGATGGTGTAGAGTTTATAACTTCAGCACCATCCGCGTTCGTCATTGTAATGGAAGAGTTTGTATTTTTTTTTTCCAGTAGAAAACAGAGGAGAACGAGGGAGGCAGAGTAAGAAACCCTAGCCTGATACCTTGACAAGGATTGGAAGATATGGAAGTATTATATTGCATAAGATTGATCGTATGTTACAATGATACACTAGAGGCTATTTATACACATGTGCAATCTATCTATATATGGTAAATATAAAGTGACAACTATAACATATACAATAAGAGGAAGGAATCATGGGAATCCCATGATTGAAGGTAGAGCCCAACGGCTGTCTTTGATTATGAGCAACGGGTAGATGGGTGGTGATCATATGGGTAGCTATTAATTATTTTTCATCAGAGGTAACATAGCTGCTTTTTATTCCCGAGATTATTTACTAGTTCAACGAGTCGTCGCACCATTCCTAAGAGGCCCCGTTTGTTCAAAGTATTGAATGGATTGGAAGAGATTATGATATTATAGACGTATGGAGTTAGAAGTTTAGAACCCCATACTCACTTATAATACTCACTTCTATTTTAGATAACCGTCCTATTGTGAAGATGGCACAAGAATTAAGAAAGTGAGTTTAGACTACACAAAACGGACAATAGGACAGTTATGTGAATAGACGGAAATTGAATTGAATTTGGACCATACAACACTTACCAAAAATGGACAATGGACATTATTGTGAATAGACGGAAATGGACAATGGGACGGTTATCTGGAATAGGAGGGAGTATTTTTGGTTTGATCTTGGAACGGATAGAGTTAGAATCCCACGGTAGAAATTGGGCTGGTTGCGTTTGGAAATTCGACCCACATTGGGCCCATGTTAAAGGTCAAATACTTCCCCCTGAACAGAATTACTTTTTTCACATACGGATTTTACTCTTTCACATACATTTTTTCATTAACTTTCCATATGATACCCTTTCTTCCAAAACCTAATCAAATTAGCTCTTATATACCCTTTCTTCCAAAAACTAATCAAATTAGCTCTTATATGTACCTTTTTTCCCTAAAATCAAATCCAAATGCTCTAAAAACTTGACAATGGATCATAAGCCTTGGTGCAGCCATCTTTGGAAAGGACTTGCACCACCAAGGTATGAGATAATTCTTTGGGCAATACTATGGAATAAGGTGAACACTAAGGATATGATGCTTAAGTGGAAAGAAATGGCTTGGGAGTAGACGATGTGTACTTTTTGTGGTGAAGAATTGGAGACCGCCAAACACCTGTTTTTGCTTTGTAGGTATTCTTGGAAGCTATGGACGAGTATTTGTGAGGCTTGGGATATGGCATGGATTTGTCCCGGGGGGATTGATGATGCTTTTTTGATATGGTGTGACTCTCACTTTGTCGGGTTTGAGAAACGACTTTGGGACGTATTCTTCATTGCTATAGTTACTATTATTTGGGAATTGCGAAATGAAGCGATTTTCGAGAACAAAACTCCTAACTAGCCGTGTATTGTAGACAAGCTGTTTTTAAGAGTTGGGTTGTGGTGAAAATCGTGGAAAGAAGGTTTACCTTATACCTTAGAAGAATGGTTGAACAATTGGAAAATATTTAGAACATGGAAGGAGAAAAGGATAGGGCAAAGGACGACTCCGTGACTTGAGTTTTGATGCTGGCAATTGCTATGTTTTTTATTTGTTTTATTTGTGTTGTTTTTCGTTTTGTAAACTTGTTTGGGACTCTACTCGCTGTAGGTCTCGGGGTTTACCCCGCCTTTTAATCAAAAAAAAAAAAAAAACTCTCCAATTAGTGAAGCAATTTATTTACTTATTAATTATTAATATGTTCTGTTGAAATTATTAGGATATCAGTTAAAGAAATTAATATATTTAATTGAGTACCAATTGTTAACAATTAGGGTTGGTGAGATGTGAAAAGATAATTACAATGACCCAGAACTCCAGAAGGAAGACATTTTACTTGGAGCAGCAATTCACTACGACGGACTAACAAATGAGTCACAACTCACAACATTACTCACAGGAACTTTTATCTTCGTAAAATACTGTACTCCCTCCATTCAACTCCACTTTGCAGGTTTCTCTTTTGCACACTATTTACAAGCGGACATTCAACTTCAATTTTCTCTCAATACATAAGTTAAAATATATTCATGTGAGATCTTATTTGATTCGTCTTTAAGAGTACATTAAAAATATAAAACTTTTATAATTTTTGAAAATACGTAGCTAAAGATATTTACCGCGTAAAAGCCGCGTTGGCAAACGTGATAAACCAAACATGTAAAGTGGAGTTGAATGGAGGGAGCATAAAAACCTTAGCCCAATCTGATTCATCAGTCTTTACTGATTTATCAGAAGTTTTAAATATAATTCAAAACTAAGTACGTCAATCTTATGCTCCTAATTAATGCATTGTTACGTTAATGCATCCGAGTTCGAGTAAGTCAGAATTGTAAAAGGGTGGTCTTCCTCCTAATTTGTTACTGCAACCAACCATAAATGCCAAAGAAATTCATTCATTGTTACGTGAATATCTTTGAAATGTTTTCTTTTGAGTATTTTGGGGACAGGGGATGCCAGAATAGGATAGCCGGAGAAGGAGATGGTGGTCGCGCCGGATGGTTTGTGGAGGGTGAGTTGCTGGAGGTAAAGGAAGGGAGTTAAAAAATAATCAATTGGGTGAGGGAGGAAAAAATGACAAGGGTAAACTCGTAAAAGACGTATATAAAAGAGTAAAATGCGTATGTGAAAAAGTACATCCCATTTGAAATTATCAGAGCTCTCAGCAGATCAAGCTCGCCTCAAGCCCAATTAAACTTCAACGACCCTATATATTCCCCTAGGTTTCACATTGTTTCTCCGTTTACTTTATCCGTTCTTAGAGACGATACTTTGACAGTTTTTTTTGGTATTGATCAGAAGTATCCTCTACCGATAGCTGGGGCAATTTTCTTTAGGGTACTGAAGGCGGTTTAATGAGTTGACTCCTCCCAAGTTTGACTTTTTCATTCGCAAGAGTCAGGAATCGAACGCTAGGCCAATCTCCTTCGGGCACTCAAGGCAATTTAATGGGTGGACTCCTCCCAAGTTTGGCCTTTTCATTGGCAAGAGTCAGGAATAGAACTTCTGACCACTTGTTTAAGAGATGAGATCTCTTACCACGCACACCAACCAACTTTGGGAGATGATACTTTGACGGTTTGACTACCATTTTAGCGATCTGGTTTACGCTTCGATGTTTCAAATATGGAATATCCGATCTGATGATTAAGTTTGGATTGGATACCGATTTGTAAATATCGTCGACGTTTTAGTAAATATCGTCGACGTTTTCATTCCAAAAGACGATAATGCCATTTGCATAATTACACTATTTTCTCTCTCTAAACAATTTTCTCTCAAATTCTACTAAAACCCAACTACATTTCGATCTCTCATTGCATTAAACCAATTAAAAGATGTTAAAAATTAACGCACACGGTTTTTTTTTAAGAAAATGAACTAATTCATGGACTAAATGTTGAAATTCAACAATCGACCATGGACCAAACGTGAGAAACCAACGTTGGCCGTGGTCCAAACGTTGGAATCGCACGTTTGGACGAAGATTTTTTTCTTTTTTCTAAAAAAAAAAAAAAAAAAATTCTCCATGGCCAAACGTGGGATTCCAACGTTTGGACCACGGCCAACGTTGGTTTCCCACGTTTGGACCACGGCAAACGTTGGTTTCCAACGTTTGGTCCATGGCTGAACGTTAGATCTCAAAGTTTGGTCCATGGTTCAACCTTGGGGGTACAAATTTTAGATTTACGCAGAAAAATTGCAATTTTTGTTATTACTAAGTCAATACGTGATGTAAATCAATTAGCGAATAGATTTAGCGGTGCGGAAAAAAAAATTAACCAAATAATGAAGTGATTAAGTTGTTTAAGTACCGGTGATTCGAGATCCATCGTTTTGTTAATTGTTGTTGTTGTTGTTGTTGTTTTTTTAATTTAGTTGAAGTTGAGAAGAAATTTTTTAGAGAGAGAAAGTGTTGGATGAGTGGAAGAGCAGTTATCGTCTTTTTTTTTGAAAAGCGTCGTCGATATTTACTAAAACGTCGTCGATATAAATCAGCCCCCCTAATTTTCTTGTTTATTTGGATTGAATATTAATATTAATTTTAAAACATTTTGTATACGAGTATCATATTCGATCCAAACTGAAAGTATATTTTTCTAGTATTTATTAATTATTTCTTTATTTTATTATCTTTTTTATTTATTTTACTAGTATAGATCCCGCGCATTCGCGCGGTTTTTTAGATAAGGATATTAGAGAATTTAATAATTATATTACTGTTATTTAACCTCCCTTGAAATTTAATTATAAAATTTCCTATTAGTAATATTTAGTATTAAGAAGTGGAAAAGAGAAGGTTAAACACGGTTAAATTGTGAAATTAACCAATATTTAAATGTTTTACATAGTATGAAATAAATGTGAAATATATGGTAGGCGATAATACACAATCTTTAATATTTATATATTTATGTTACTTAGTACGGAGTATTTCACTTTCTACACAAATTTATCTCCCATCTTTTTATGATATAAAAAACGAATTCTTTTTTTTTGTTTAAAGAATCATACGATAAAAATTCATTGATTTCTTATGATAAAAAGTCGCGCTTAAAAATATATTATCAGTAAAATTTTGTAAAATAACACAATTAATCTCTCGGTAAAAAAACTTTCATTGAAATACCCATTTCATGATTAATATGATTTTGATTTTGATTTTTCAAATCAAAATATAACGATGAGAAAAGTAAAAATAATAATAATATTAGTTAATTTAAATTTCATAAATAATACACTAAAAAAATTAAAATTCAATATATACCATGCATACAGTGCACGTGATCTAAACTAGTATTCTATTAATTTGTCTATGCAAGTTGAAAAAATATTATCCCTTTTTTAATTGATATTGAATTATCTATTGTATGAAATTAAATCAATATGGCCCATTTAATAAGTATGATAAAATGAAACCCAAAGCCCATTTATAGAGTAATTCATTTAGGCGGAAAACTTTAGGATTTCTTATTTTTTTAGTATAAGGGGGATGAGCTTATTTAGATGATGATCCTCGTAATATAATTTTCTCTACTATTTTGGAAATGTTCCATTACACTTATGTGATCAAAATTATTCCTTGCTAAAATAGAGTTGAAAATTTGAAATATAAGAACATGTAAGTGCTACATAAATTTGTAAGGTTTTTTGTCAGAAGCTACATAATATTTAGGCCACTTTGTACACAGGTACCTAATATTTTTTTTTGTTTAAAGGTGCCTACAGTTTATATTCCTTTGTTAATAAGTACTACCAACTAACGTTTTCTGTTAAAAAAAGTCAACTTTACGGCTTGACTAGACGAGAAATCTAAATTTATTTGCTTCTCTACTTAATCCCTTTCTTAAAAACCATTAATCATTAATCATATAACTTAAGTATTTAACCCATTAATCTCATCTCTACTCATCATCATATATCATCATATATTATATTAAAGCAACAACCGCAAGCCCCGTTGATCGCCACGTGTCACAACACATCATAACGCCACATGTCATACACTCTAATTAAAAAAAAAAAAACTGCAATGAAATACAATAGTAAATCAAATACGTATATTTAGGAGCCAAAGAAGATAATATTTGATTTGATTTTTTAGATTCTCATGCATGATTTTAGCAATTGACTGTTTTTTAGGAAATATTTTAGTATTTCGTAATCTTTATAACTTACCTAATGCAAAAAGATAGTGGCCGTGATTTTATATTGGCATAACCGAATTAGTGATTAATGATGATTCCTTTGTAATCATCAACGAGTCAACGGGTATTTGTTAAAGTTTTTAAAAGAGATTTCGTAAAAAAAATCCTATTATACGGAGAAGGTTTTTAGCAATTAGCATGATTTTTTTTTTGGTGCAAAGCAATTAGCATATGATTATAGGAAGTAAATTTTGTGTGATTGGCATCTTACCATATTACCATAGCCGTGATTTTATATTGCCATAACCGAAATTGTGTAATTTAAGATTCAATTAATCTTGCTAACAATAAAAGGAAAATATCACAATATCATAGAGCAAGAAATACCATGCCTGACTTTTTAGAGAAATTGCCATATTTTTAAGAAATATAGGATACAAAAAAAAGGCATAATAATTCGACCTATTTAATATCACGCCTGACTTTTTAGAGAAATTGCCATATTTTTAAGAAATATAGGATACAAAAAAGAGGCATAATAATTCTACCTATTTATGAAATATAGGATACCAATAAATGTGCGAAAAAGTTTACTTATGACTACATAATAATTCGAAAAAAGTCTTAGAACGATACAAGGCAAGAATCTCGCACAATAATATCAAAATAATTAACATACCAAAAATATGACAATAATTAACATACCAAAAATTATGCCCTTCATATCCGGTATCCTTTAGCAAATTTGATTAACATTCCAAAAAAGCAAAAAAAGATTATTTATGACTACATAATAATTCTAAATAAAAATTTAGAATGATACAAGGCAAGAATCTCGCTAATCATACATCATCTTATGCCGTCAATCATCCTTCTTCTCCAATAATTTTTAAATCATCGAGAGTTTTCACCTCTCTTAAAATCACTTTTAAATGAGGTTTTTCATATTATTCTCATTCAAGCATATTTTAATAGTATGATCTACCGGATTGAACCAATTGTTATGCCTAGTACATTTGATATTTAGTTTTTTTTTTTGGTCAAGTACATTTGATATTTAGTGAGGTAAGGTAACTCAATGTTTCGATCATCTGTTGCTCAGTTCATGTATGTATTTGATTCATGATGATTGTAATGGTAAAACTGCTTCCTCTTAAGACTAAATATTTTTCAATCAAAGGTTTCTCTTTAATTAACTTCGTAATTCTCATACCAATTACTCTAAACTTTTGTTTATTTTACATTGATTAGTAGTAGGTTACTTTCAATTTCAATTCATCAACTAATATAATTGCATTTTTATACTCCTCACTTTCAAATCATGGACATCACATTGCCTTTGTCTGAGGTATTGCTTAGTAAACTATATCTACTTTCAATTATATTACAGTTGTTATCATATGTTTTCCTTCACGTTGTTTAGTAATAATCCATTTTGAAAATATGTGTTTTGAAATTCTGCAAGTTAATTAAATTATGATACTTCCTCTGTCTCAATTATTTGTTTACCTTTGATTAAAATACCTCTCATAAAGAATTAAAAAGGTAAAAAAAGTATCAATGTGGGACAATTGAACCTTCTCCAACATTAACATAAGATGAAACACAGAAATAATGTCTAGAGTCTCCTAGGGTTTGTCTATCTTCCTCATAGCGTCGATCCTATAGTTTCGAGACTCTACTCACGATTTTGATTGTGAGTTTTTTCTTTTGCTTGTTTTCGTTGTTTGCTTTATTTTCTTCTATGCAGGGCCAGACAGGTAGTTCGACGCGAGGCCAAATTCGAGCAGGGAAACAACCGGTGGGGGAATTTATCGCAGATGATGGTGGGGTTTTCGAGTGGGAGGAAGGATTCGATGAGGGCCAAGTGAATGAACGACTGCTTTTAGTTGGAAAAATTTGGGCGACTAAATCGATTAACGCGAAGGCAGCGATTGAGTCAATGATTCAATTGTGGAATCCCTCAAAGCCAATGCTAGGGAATATGATTGATATCAAGGAGAAATTATTTGTTTTTCGATTCGGAACGGAACGTGATAAAGCTAGGGTTTTGGAGGGTCAACCATGGCACTTCGACAAATTCTTATGGTGCTTCAACGAACCGAATCGAGAAGGTAAACTTACTGATGCACCTCTCTTTTTCTTCCCTATTTGGAAACGGGTCTATGATCTACCAATAATAGGGCGGTCAAGCGAGTCAAATTTATAAAAGATTGGGGCATCGTTAGGAACCTTTATTGCGAGGGATGTCGGGCCAAATAGCGAGATTGATAGAGCTGTGCGAATAAAGGTGTTGCATGATGTTCGTGAACCGTTGAAATCGACTGTGCCAATTAAGATGAGAGGAGGAATGGTGGTTAACTTTGATGTCAAATATGAAAGGTTACCGCTGTATTGCTACAGGTGTGGTCTGATAGGGCATGGTGAGAAGGACTGTGATGATGGTACTAATGAGGAGGGTGAGCTAAGGTTTGGTGAATGGCTGCGTGCATCTCCGTGGAAGGTGTCTAAACCTGCTACTGATGGTCCAGGGCGCGCTAGGCGAGGCTTAAATGCTGAGTTTGAGGCGGAGGGGAGAATAGATAGGGAGATGGATATTGCTAAGATGATCGACAAACTCCAAGATATCGCCATAGACTTGAAGATAAAAAAAAGGGGGTCTTCTTCTGTGTTACAACGGGTTGACGACGAGGTGCTGGGTATGGGGACGATGAATGTGAGTCTTTTGGAGGGAGAGGAGGTGCGCCATGCTGCTGTTTTTTAGAGGGACAGTGCTGACCAGGGAAGGGAGGGGGAGATACGGGAAGAGGGGGAAGGGGTGAGGAAGGAGATTGAGGTGCGGGTGGATACAAGTTCTGACCTGGTATCTTCTCAACCAAGGCAAGATTTAAATGATGAAGGTGATGGGGATAATGTATTATTTGGGGTTCAAAGCTCTTAGCAAGGATCAAAGAAGTGGACCAGACGGGCAAGAGATGTGATAAAACAACACCGTGGGGAGGTTTTACCGGAAGTAGGGAAAAGGGGCCGTGAGGAGGAGCTAATGGGACTGGGAGGGAAGAAATTAAAGCTTAATTCCGACGGAGACGTCTTTATATCTGAGGCGGAGGTTGAGGACACTCAACCCCGCTGGGCCCAATGAATCTTCTAACCCTTAACTGTCGGGGCTTGGGCAACCCCGACGCTATAAATAATCTTCGTGCCTTGGTACGAAAGGAAGCCCCAACCATACTTTTCTTGTGTGAGACGAAGTTGTGTGGTCGTGAGATGCGGAGGGTTCGGGAAAAATTGGATGGGTATTTTGGGATCGAGGTCGATAGTATGGGGAGAGCGGGAGGGCTTGCTCTTATCTGGAAGAAAGATGTTGACTACAGCTTCAAATCGGCCTCAGTCCATCACATTGATGTTGTGGTCCGCGAGGGTGAGAGGGAGTGGAGAGTGACGGGTTTCTATGGGTGGCCGGCGGTCACAGATAGGCATTTATCGTGGGAGCTGCTGATACTGTCGTTTCGTACCAAAAATAAATACCTAAGTACAACTAACAGAAGTCAGCGGTAAGTAGGGTCGATCTCCACAGGGAGGCGGTGTACTATCTATTTGTCTATTTATCTGTCTAATGTCACAATGCTGGGGGTTTGATTGATTTAACTAAACTAGAGATTAATGCAAAGGAAATGAATAAGAGAATTAACAGTAAGAGAAGGGAAGTATGCTAAGAGTCGGTCCACCGTGGCAGCTATCAGATCTTATACTATCGGGAATACTAAGGCGATTAGACTATTGATAAGAAGAGCTATGGTCGTCACCTTTCGGTCCTTAAACCGCCCTAAAGCGTAAATAGCTTAGCTTTCGCCCTCACTACAATACCCTATTGTAATTAAGCAAGCCTTCCCTTCCAATCTTTCGATCCAGGTCGGGGTTAACTAGATTTATTGGTCTCCTGCATGCATTCATTCGACCGGATAACAATTAAATTGCCTAATACAATTCCTATCGCAAGTCTAACCTATTCAAGTAAGTTAAAACATCGCTACCACGGCTTCCCTAATCCTAACATACTAGGGGGAATTAGCTACGCATAATTAAGGGGGAAACGAGAAATAAGGGAAGAACAATAAACATAAGTAAACAATAATTAAAGGAGAAAAGGAAAGGAAAGAATTACTGAATTAAGTCCGGAAATTAAGAACAAAAGTGGCAGTCAGTAACAATGTATGTGAAAGTGATAAAAAGAGGAGAAGAAAAAGAAGAGAGATCCGTAGTCCTCTTGTTAGATTTCTTTTATAGCCTCCAAAACATAAAACCTAATCTAAACTTCACGTGAATAGAAGCCCAATAGCTTGTAACTGCTCGATCGAACAGTTAAGTCACTCGATCGAACAGTTCCTGCGTCTGTTTACTCGATCGACCAAGAGAAACTGCTCGATCGAACAGTTGGCCACTCGATCGAACAGTTGGCCACTCGATCGAACAGTTCTTCCGTCTGTTCACTTGATCGACCAAGAGAAACTGCTCGATCGAGTGGTTCCTGGTTCCAGCTCGTGTTGGTCTTGTAGTTTGGTCTTTGACTTGTCCTCTTAGCTCCCGAAATAGCTTCACGCATCCCAAGACAGCAATATTTCCCGCTCCAAATTATCTCTTCCTCCAAATGCATGCAAAACGGACGGTAAATGACTTGATTTCGCTACTTTATGGCTCATTCCTGCAAATAAGACAAGAACTTCCAAAGTATGCAATTCGGGGCATTTCGTAGCATAAAACCACGATAAAAGCATAGAAATACGTGCATAAAATAGGCTAAAAAGACTATATAAAATGCACGTATCAGCTGCTTCGCCTTCTTAGTGGGCAATCCGAGCTTCCGTGGTTGTGTGTGGGTGATTTCAAGGAGATCCTCTTTTCGACTGAGATGAAAGGAGGGAGCAGAGCACAATGGCAGATGAACAATTTCCAATCAGCTGTGGATGATTGTGGGCTGAAAGACGTGGGGTGGGAGGGATACTAATTCACGTGGGATAATGGGCAAGCGGGTGAGGCTAATCGGCAGAGCATGATTGATAGAGCGATGTGTACAAGTTTGTCGCTTGAGATATTTCCTTATGCAAAGCTTATACATTTAACGCGAGATTGGTCTGATCATGCCCCCATTAAACTGCTTTTTGATAAAAGGGTCACGGGTTTGGAGGTGAAGAAAAGCTTCAGGTTCGAGCAGATATGGCTTGGGGAAGAGGGGTGTGAGGAAGCTGTTAAGTGCGGGGTTAGCAAATGTGGGTGGGGGGGGGGGTGAGGCGATTAAATGTTGTGCTCGGGAATTGTAAGCGTGGAAAAAGACTAGCATAAGGAAAATTGGGTTCATGATTGAGCGAAAGGGTAAACAGCTAACCCGTTTAGCTGAGGGAGATCGATCAGAGGAAGCGGTTCGAAAGAGGAATAAGCTCGTGTCTGAAATTGCTGTTTTACGACGACAAGAAGAGCAGTATTGGCGGCAACGGTCTAGGGCGTTGTGGTTACATGAGGGTGATCGTAATACAAAATTTTTTCACACAAGGGCGGGGGAGAGGAAGAGGAAGAACTACGTAGGGATGTGTGGACATGGGCCACGGGGGCGCTTGAGAACCAGCGTTTGCATTTGTGGAGTCGCCATCAATTTATTGTGGAAAATTGGAAACCGTTCGAATACCTCATGCCATGTCAAGACACAAAGTAGTGACATGAACACCAAGAACTCGTTACCCTTAACATTCTATGTCTAGAATGACTCTCGTGGATGCCAATGAACACGGATGTTCACAGAGATCTGGAGTAAGGGGTGAGGGTACGTATTAGGAAGCTCTTTTGATCGAACACCTAATCCATACTTGATATGTTGAAGGTTATATGCATGCGATGCAACATCCATTAGATTAATCCTAGCATGTGAGAATTAACTAAGTCGATGAACTAGTAATTAACACATAAATTGGGGTCGAAGTGAATGTTAGATTAATTACATGTGAATGTCAAGTAAATAAATCATACATAATAAATACGAATACGAAATAAAGAAATAAATTACAATTGATAAACTTGAATTTACGTCATAAACATCCCAAAAGCGTTTTAGAAATAAAATAAAAGAATAAATGAAAATTAGAAAATTGGAAAAAAAAAAGGAAATTGGAAATTGATTTAAATTAGGAAAATTGGAAAATAAGGAAATTTGAAGAAAAGGAAAATTTGGAAAATAAGGAAAATATGAAGAAAAGGAAAATTTGGGAAAATAAGGAATATATGGAAATTATGGAAAGTTGGAAAATATGGAAATTATGGAAAATATGGAAATTTGAAAAATATGTCGAATTATGGTGATAATAAAAATAATGGTTAATTAAAATCCTAATTAGAAACCCTACGTCAAAACGAGAAGAGTTCAGAGGCAGAAACCACCTCAGAACAGGCGCAGCATCTGCTGCGTCCTCTGGAAGAGACGCATCACTTTCTGCGTCTGTTCTTGAGTTGGGTTCTGACTGTGAAAGTTAGACTCGCGGTTTTTTAATGTTCGTTGGTTAATTTACATTGATTTATCGATTGGTAACTCGAGTAGAAGTGATTAATTGATTTACATGCATCTGGGATCGTCATGAAGTGAAAGAAAACAATTTAAAACGAATTATTATAAGTTAGATATTATTTACAATGTTAGAATTGATTTATTTACAAACTTGAAGTTAATGGTGGAAACAAAAGATTACGAATTGATGAAGAAAACAGATTTAAAACATGTATCAAAGACGAAATCAAGGGACTTGATATGAACGAATCGAGTCTCTAAAATCCGAGTTTGAATTTGTGACGAAAACCAGCAAATATTAATTATAAGGGATTTAAGTCGAAAATTATTGAAAAGGATTCATAAAAACTAATTTAAAAATTATTAGGTGAAATAAGGGAAATAACGAAGAATGAAAAAAATAAAAGACGAAAGGAACAAAAACCCGAGGAAGAAGAAGAAGTGCGTCAACTGAAAGCAGCACCTGGAAGAGGCGCAGCAGATGCTGCGCCCTTTCCAGAAGGCGCATCAGTTGATGCGATTCTTCCCCACGTCAGATCTGTGTTACTTCCGTTAAAAAGGTTTTTTAAAAAAGGTGATTTTAAAAGATGGTTTCGAGCATGCTTATGACATAAATTCTTACATTAATTATAATACAGAAAATAAATACATTAAATAAAATTGGGAATTTACACCCTCAGACTTACATGTTTGACGAAACGAGATGAACTAAATAAACGTTTAGTGATGCTCGACTTGAATGTATGACGAAAGTGCCCTCTAGGAGGAAAACGAATAAGATTGATTAAATTGATTGATTGTGGAGTTGGTCGAATTGGTCGGTCATGCAAAACGAGGCTGGTACTCAGAAGGATCCGAGCTTACGTGGTCGAAATTTCAAGCACGTAGACGCCAAAAAGTAAGAACGTGGTCTAGAATGCAAAGAAAGAAGAGAAGGGCGGACACTCGCGTGAGTAATATGTGAGACCGAATGTCTCTATTTATACTAATCACACGACGGAATTATGGTAAGACTAGGATACGGAAGGAAAGATCCGGAAACAACCGACTTAGGTTAAACACGGAAACTTGGACAAAAAGAAAACCTTGAGTAAAAGGCGCAGCAGGTGCTGCGTTCCTTGGAAGAGGCGCAGCACTTGCTGCGTCCTTTCCTCAGCGGGTTCCTCTTGCGCAAGAAAGCGCGTTTGACAGCCTGTCGTATTTTAGGCATAATTTTCTCTAAAAAACTCGGATTAAGGTGATTTTGGTGGCGTTGGAAAGCTAAGAAAGATATCTAGAACTTTTTGTGAAATAGGTGTGACCCAAAAAAGTTGTTATCACCTCGTAAAATGGGCCTAAAGATCGGGTTATCATTTTAGCTAAATGAAATGGACATTTTGTAATGTAAACTTTTAGTTTAGCCTAATGAAGTGACATGTGACTCAAAATGAGATATACCCATAACATTTATGACATCCTAACCTTAGGTAGACAAGCACATTGCTTTTGACTCGGGATTTGACGGTTTTAAGAAATGAAGACGGTTTTTGACCCGGACTCCAAATGAACTCTAATTAATGCCAAAACGACCGTAATGACACCTAGATGACGACCATGAGGTAGATACAAGTATTTGAGCTATCACTTGACGATAAACTTACGAACTCATAAATCGTTCCATGTACCAAACATGCAGCCCAATCATCACCGGGTGGCTAGCGGGAGGTGAAGAAATGAGGTATCTACAGGATGCTGGTCGATGATTCGGGTGTGCAGCGAACTGGGCATGATGAGGTCGCGGAAGTGGCTACCAATTATTTCCGAGAGCTGTTCACCTCGTCACAACCCTCCAATTTTGACGAGGTGCTGGTTGGGATGGAGGGCCGTGTCCAGGACCGTATGAATGCATGTCGTCGGTCCGAATACAGAGAGGAGGAGGTAGTTGATGCGTTAAATCAAATGCACCCACTTAAGGCGCCGGGATCATATTGTATGAATGCGTTATTTTTTCAATCTTTTTGGCATATTATCGGCCCTGACGTCATTAAAACCGTGTTATGCATCCTGAGAGGCGAGCTGGATCCGGGGGAATTTAATAAAACTAATATAGTCTTGATCCCGAAGAAAAAAGAGCCGGACAAGATTAGGGATTTTCGACCGATTAGTTTATGTAATGTGGTATATAAGCTCGTCTCAAAAGTTCTAGCTAATAGACTGAAGGTTTTCCTCGGTGATATCGTCTCTGAAAATCAAAGTGCTTTTACTCCCGGGCGGTTAATCACTGATAATGTGCTTATAGCTTTTGAAATGTTTCATCATATGAAGAATTTGAGACGTACTGATGGCTTTATGGCGGTCAAGCTGGACTTGGCGAAGGCTTATGATAGGGTCAAATGGAGGTTCCTGAGGAGAGTGCTTGAGATTATGAATTTTGACCGCGGATGGATTGCTCATGTCTTGGCCTGTGTATCTTCCGTATCTTTTTTGGTTATGATTAACAGAGTGCAGGCGGATGCGTTTCGACCGGAGCGTGGTTTAAGACAGGGTGATCCTTTATCGCCGTATTTGTTCATTCTTTGTGCCGAAGCTTTAACAAACCAAATGCGGCGAGCTGTTGAACACGGGTCTATTCATGGGCTTCGGATTTTGAGCATTGCCCCAGATATTTCTCACTTGTTTTTCGCAGACGATAGTATAATTTTTGTGAAACCGGAGGAGGATGAAGCGGTTGAGGTGTCCAATATTTTGCGAAGGTATGAAGCAGCTTCGGGCCAGCTGGTTAGTTTGGAGAAGACTACTGTGTCCTTCATTAGAGGGGTCCCACGAGCTACGAGGGATAGGGTACTTGCCCATTTAGGGGTTCGGGAGGTCGAGACGCAGGAGAGGTATTTAGGCTTGCCAACGGTGGTAGGAAGATCTAAAAAGGTTCTTACCGATATCCTTCGTGACAAGCTAAGTAAACGATTACAAGGATGGCGCGGGAAAATATTGTCGAGGGCTGGTAGGGAGGTTCTTATAAAGGCTGTGGCTTATTCACTTCCTACTTATGTGATGAGTGTCTTCAAAATTCCGGCGAATTTTTGTAATGTTCTCCGATCGATGGTCTCGCGGTTTTGGTGGTGACATGGGGAAGGGAAGAGGGGCATTTCGTGGGTTGCTTGGAAACAGCTATGTCGGCCTAAGTGCAATGGGGGTCTTGGGTTTTGCGATTTTGAGGTCTTCAATGGTGCGCTCCTCGAGAAACAGGCATGGCGCCTTGTTGTTGACCCCGAGTGTCTTTGGGCACGGGTGATGCAGGCTAGGTACTATAGTTCGGGTACCTTCATGGATGCGGAGGTGGGTTATAGGCCGAGTTATACTTGGCGGAGTATTGTGGGGGCATGTCATGTCTTGGAACGTGGGTTGAGGCGTAGAATTGGGGACGGTTGTGATACAAGGGTGTGGGGGCAGGCTTGGGTCGAAGGGAGCAGCCGAGGGATGGTTATTTCTCCGTGTGGGCCGGGCAATGAGAATTTGAGGGTGGCTAATTTGCTTACACCGCATGGTGGGGGCTGGAATGAGGAGGCTCTCGCACACTTTTTTCCGCCATTTGAGGTACAACGCATTCGCAATATACGTGTCAGTCCCAATAGGCCGAGAGACATGTGGTTCTGGAGCTTTGAGCGAGATGGCGAGTACTCCGTCAAAACGGCTTATGCGAGCTTGGTTGGGGATGATAGTGATGCGGGGGGTCCTTCAAATTGGGAGAAGGAGAGGTGGTTGTAGAAGGTTCGGGTTTGGCCTCGTGTTAAGCTATTTTTCTGGCAGCTGTGTAGCGGAGCATTGGCAACCTTGGATAACATAGCAGCTCAAACTAGAGGTGAGTCTTCTCTTTGCTATTTTTGTCATTCTAATTCTGAGTCGTCTTTACATTTATTTCGAGATTGTAGTGTGGCAAAATGGGTGTGGGATGCTATTGGGCTGGAGTGGGAGGGCGAGCACTTTGAGAGGGGGGTGGACGGAGATGTGCGGGGATGGATAGAGGACAGGTGGAGCGTCATTTCAGCGGAGGATTATGGGAAGTTTATGGTCGGGTGTTGGGCTATCTGGGAACACAAGAATAAGGTGGTGTTTGAAGGGGTGCGGGTGGAGCCGGACAGAGTGGTACAACGTGTTATGGATATCACTCAGGAAGGGGATGGGAAAGTGGGGACTGCTGGGGGCGGACGGCGAGGACGAGTGGAGTGCGCTGGTGATAGGGAACCCGAAGGATGGAAACCGACACCGGAAGGGCTCTATTAAAATAAATGTGGATGCAGGTGTGAAAGAAAGGGAAGGGGTAAGCACGGGGGCTGTGTGTCGTGACGACCGTGGAGTGGTGAAGTGGGGTCTTACGATGGTGCGGGATGTGGAGTGGGAGACACGTTTTGCAGAGGCTGTAGCGGTGCTGGACGGGTTGCAAGAAACTCAAACACGCGGACATCGGCGGGTGGTGTTGGAAAGTGACTGTCTTCAAGTGATCGATGCGCTTTTGGAGAAACGCAAAGGACGGAGCTCGTTTTTTACTTTTAATTGATGACATTTTATCTTTATGTATTTCCTTTTATTCGGTAGTTTGGTCTCATACGAGTCGCATTTATAACTCTGTAGCTCATGCTTTAGCTCATGTTTTACCTAGGGTAGGTGGCAAAACTGTTTGGCCGTCTCTATTACCTTCTGTTACGAATTCTGCAGCGGAGTATGATTTATCGTTAATGAATTAATACCCTTAGGGGAGTTTACCTAAAAAAAAAGGGTAAAAAAAGTGTGGGATGGAGAGAGTATCATTCTTATTTGTTTAAGTAGTGGATTGAAATTCTGCCATTCAACTACTCCTATATTTTTCTATAATTCTCTATTGATCCGTAATACTTGATTTAAAATTATTATGTCTCGATGTGTTTTTTCTGATATAATTTTTTGGCTAATGACTTCTTTAAACATGGGTTTTCACTTACCTACTAGGAGTACTCCGTATAAATGAAGAGGTGAATATGGATGCTTTGGTCCAAGACAAATAAATCAAACGCGTGAATGTTTCAAACATTGGTCAGTATCTACTCATGAATTTTGCTTCTTTGATCATTCTATGGTATTAATTTTGTTTGAGTAGCATCGTCACTTTACAGTATGCTTATTTTTATAATATTTTATGTTCTATAGAACGCATTCAGTCTGTTGGTCATAATTCTCACATATATTGCTGAAACATTGGACATTTTATATTATGTTTAAGATATACTCCGTATTTGAATATTATTCCCTCCGTCGCATTCATTTGTTTATTTTGTCGGTGAATGTTGGCACTTCATTTAATCTATTATAATTATAAATATAATAATGTTATTGTGTCACAAATAAATGATATATTATCTCGCAGTTTCTTTTTGGGTTATTCGTAAATCTAACTTAAGATTGTATTATCCTTTTTAAATTTAAGACAGATCAATTATACATCACTTGTGTATATATATTAAGTATGTATAGAGGGAAGCAATATGTTTGTTTTACATAAAAAAGTGATATGATATTTGACACATACTCTATATTAATTTTAAGACTGACAATACCGTCTAAGATCTACGAATAACTAGAGGTGGCAATTATTAATACGACACGAAGTTAGAGGGTTAGGGTTAAGACGTTGTGACCCATTTAAGTAATTGGGTTGACACGGACACGACACGAAACTTAAATTGGTCGAGTTAGGGTTGAACTCTTTTGACACGAACCCAACACGAATAACCCATTAATATTTTTTTTGAAAGACCCATTAATATTTATTTAAAAGTGTCATAATTATATTTGGGTTTAACCAATAACTAAACAAATTAAAAATAAACCTTTCCATTGACCATTTTTGGGATAATAATGCTATAAAGTTTAGTTTATTTTATTAATTTATTGGGTTACGTGGGTTAAAAATGACCTGCTAAAAAATAAATGGGTTAAACAGGTCGGGTTGGGTTATAGAAAAATTAAATGGGTTGGGTTAAGGTTGAGATAAATGACCCGTTTAAGTAATTGGGTCGGGTTAGGATTGGGGTAGTTTTGACCCGTTTAAAGTTGACACGAACACGACACGACCCGATCTGTTTGCCAGGTCTAAAAGATATAATCTAATTAACAATTTTCGTTACCACCCGTGCAGTGCACGGGTTCAAAAATTAGTTTTTATTATATGTACACCCCATTTCACCACCTTCTCTTCCCCGTTCCATCTCCCATTCCTACCACCTTATCTCCTTCTTCACCTAAATTATCAATTTCCACCCTCATTTTAATCACCTTATATTCCACTTCATTTCAACATCATTCATTAACCCCCATTCTCCTTTATTTATCCTCCTCCCCAACCTCCTCCACCTCCAATCAATTTTATTCTCCCCCTACTCTACCTTTGCCTCATGACAAATTGACAACACCCCATATCCGACGGTAATTATCGAAATTAATGGAGAAGCTATAAATGGTCATTAAGTTGATAAGAAAAGAGTAGTTCAGATTGCGATTAAGGAGATAAGATGAAGTGAGTAGTGTTAAAACTAGTGAATGATTAAATATACTATGATTGTTAATTGCAATTATACGATTTGAAAGTAAAAAAAAAAAAAATCATGGTTTTGTTAAGTCAAGACGAAAATTTGATTTTTTTTAACGGAAAGTGCTAGCTGGTACTTGTTAACAAAGGATATATAAATTTTAGGTACCTTTAGGCAAAAGAAATAATGTTAGGTACCTGCGTGCAAAGTGACCTACATGTTAGGTATTTTCTGACAAAAAACCCAAATTTATATGTCAAGATCATTGAAATGAGGAAACAAAAACAAATTCTTATATGTAGGGTTGAACAAAATTATACGGTACGGTTTTATTATACGTATCTGATACGCTATACGAATTTAATTATACGGATTTCCGGATATCCGATACGGTTCTTTAAAAACCGTATCGGATAAGGATCGGCAAAATATGAAACCGGATATACGGTATCCGATACAATTGCCTTTTTTCTAGAATAAAAGATTAAAATATATACATAAATTTCAAAATATCCAATATATTGGTGATTAAACCTTATTAGTAAAAAACTTTATACGTTATTTACTTTTATAACCTTTTAAAACACTTTTAAGTTAATAAAAAAACCAACAATCATAAATAGAAAAGAAAAAAAAATATATTAAATTAAATAAGTGAGGCTGAAACCGGATACCGAATATACGGAAAAAGCGGATATACGGTTTTCGTATATACGGAAAAACCGTATCGGATAAGGATACTAGAAAAAGAGTTTTAAAAAACCGGATATCCGATATGTTTTCCAAAACCGTATCAGATATCCGGTTTTGCTCACCCCTACAGCTATATGAATACCGAAATATGGACATATGCATCCGATCCGATTATTATTGGCTATCCAAAATTGGATATTCGAAATATTTGAATCGAATATAGATATCTAATCCTAATTTGGATATCCGATCCGAACTAGCGCTTTGAATTTGACTGATTTGTGCTATGCCGTTAAGAGAGTAATTTGTATTTAAGAGGAGATTAAGTGGCAATACGATATATACGGGTAGCAACATTAACTTTTACAGAGTATATATACGATATTTAAGAGGAGATTAAGTGGCAATACGAATCGAAAATATTCTTCACCTATATTAGAGAAGTAGAAAAATCACTGTGAATAAGAGAAAGTATATATTTGTAAACGGTAAAAGGGACATTTAGTTAGCCCCCACGGCCTTACCACTATATGATTTGAACCTGTATTATGTTTTTTTATTAATGAGATATTGAGATGACGCCACCCGGTGGTACTCATTTTCAATACCATCGAGGTTATTTTTGTAAATTAGATTATATTTTTAATCTTTCTTTATTTTTTAAAAGAATGAGTCAGCTCATTAAAAGAAGGGAAGAACTGGAAAATCATATGGAGTACTCTTTTTAACTATTATCGGTTCTTTAAATTATGCTCTCGAATCTTCATACTCCTCTATTTTATGTGCATCTCCGCTATGTAGTTTTCACTTTTCCTGGTTATACCCCTGCGTTTGGCATAATATTAATTGTGCCCTTAAACTTGATTAGTTATTCCCAACCATGATTAAACTAAGCTAAGCCGTTTGTTTTGGCTGTTAAGTGCCAACATGGCACACATCTTATGCCAACATGGCTGCTTACATGACATTGACTTGTCATCTACTTAGCATTCACCTATATACTCCCTCAAATCCTCAAATAAACAAAGAAACCGTCATTTGGACACCTCTTATTCAAACCCTTTCAAAGAAAACCTTCACCTCCTCTATTCATCTTCAACTTTTGTCCCATGTTCATCCACACAACGCTTCTCTCTTCACACACATCTTCATCCTTTCAACACTGCTCTCTTTTTACTCTATTGTCAAGTATGTCATCATCACCAAGACCTTTCAAAACCATAGATATGTTTGTTGTTTATATGTGATGTGTTTATTAATGTGTAATTTCTTGTTGATGTTTTTGCATGTGAATTTTGATCTATTTGGTGACTATTGTGTTATATTTGAAATAAACTATGGTTTTAATTTTGCAATTAGGGTTTAGGATTTCATAAAGATCAAAACATTGTGTTTAAAAATAAGACTTTTTTCATTATCTATTTCCTTTTGTATGTTATAATTTGAGTGTGGTAGTTGATTATTGTAGAATAAAGAGTATTCAGTTTTAATTTTTCAATTAGGGTTTAGAGTTTCATAAAGATCAGCACTTTGTTTTAAAAAGTTGGACTTTTTTCATTATCCATTTCCTTGTATATGTTTTAATTTAAGTGTAGTAATTGATTATTGCAGAATGGAGAACATTAAGTTGAAAATGAATTTCAGAGGGCGTTGTGTTTATGGAAACATTGATGATACTGACAGATGCTTATTCATAGATGTTATCAATGACTTGTATGATGAGGCAGTGAAGATGAAGGTTCATCTGCCTAATCACCCTACAATTGCTTATAGTTTTAATATGAAATCTATGGAGCTGTTGGATGATAAAATGTCTGATCTCCTAGAAATGTTTAGTAGGTTTGAGGGAAAGAAGGTAATTGATATTTGAATTGGATGTGATGCAACCCCTTTTATTGTGTTACATATGGCTAGAACTCTTAGAGGAGTTCTAGAGAAAGAGAAACAGAATGTTCCAATTGAGGACATGTGGCCAATTAATCATGCTTAGGAGAGAAAGAAATTAAATGTTAGGAGGAAATTGATAACAAATGATGTTACTGAACCTGTATTAGCCAGGCACACTACTGAATGTGCAACTACGGGTTGTGAATGGAGAATTAATGCTAGTGTGTTAATGGAAACACATAGGCTATAAAATATAATCCATCAGGGTTGAAGATCATGGGTGCGATGGTGTGAAAAGTCATAATCTCTTAGCAAATGTTGAATGAGTTTCCAAGAAACTTATTGAAGACATTAGGGCAAATCCTGCTATTACAGGGGAGTGCATTCAGAAAATACTTATGGAGAGGTATGGCCTGAACATGAAGACATCCACATTGTATATAATGAGGGAAAGAGCTTTAAAGCTTATTAATGGTGGCCATGATGTATGTTATGGGTGATGAACGAATATTAGGCGCCAATTACTCCTCTTTCCACTAAGCTTTTTAATGCATTTTGACAAGATGATGAGTCTATTGTTTGCATTTTGTGTTCCTTTTCCACTACTACCGTCTCCAACCTTGAAATGTAGGTAAATGAGCTTGGCAAGGGGATTTAAGCAAGTAACTAGACAAGAGGAGAAGCTAGCAAGGAAGAAGAGGAGGAGGAAGCTGAATAACCCCCTGAGCCGGCCGGCCGGCAGCTGGTCTACCGACCAGAGGTCATTTATTGAAGAAATTGAAGATTTTAGCTCTAATTTTGATATGTCACAGCGCAGGTAGGGGCAGCGGCGGCCCGCCGGCCGGATGGCCGTCGTTGCTACCCGTGTTTGTCTTAGACTCCTCTTTTAGAAACCTAAGTATTGGAACACTATAAATAGCCTCTCTTAAGTTGTATTTGAGCACGAAACCCTAGATCTCAATTAATTCATTTTCAAGTTTAAAACTTTGTTAATCCCTTGTTAATATTTCCCTAATTAAACCTTAATCTTTTAATTACTAGTTGTTTAGTTCTAGAAATTTGGGTTGTAACAAGATTGAAGATTTCTCTTCCTTCCTTATTCAATCCAAGCTTATTTATTTACATCTAGTTGGTATAATCTCTTCCTTATTGTTCATTTGTTTACATTTACTACCTCTTAGTTTATATTGATTGTTTGAGTTTAGATTTCTCTTGTTTGTTGCTAGAATAGAAATATTCTTGTTCATCTTGTTCATGTTGTTGGGTGTTTTTGCTCTAGTAAAGTTTAAATCCTTGATTAGTTGTGTCAAAATTTACTCATTTTTACATTATTCTTTCTTAATCTTAGTCTAATTAGTCAATACTCCTCTTTCACATAATTAATTGCATACTTAGTTGTAAGAATCAATTTAATACCATGTTTAATTGCAAAGTTTCCACCTTTATCAATTGTTTAGTCTTAATCAACATTAATAGTGAGTAGTCTTTTAACTACTCACTAGTCTTTTAACTAGGGTGCGATTAGGCACTAACATGAGTAATTAACATGATTAGTTCCATTTAAATTAGTTGTCCAAGGGGAAATTAGTGGGGTTTACCAAAGGAATTATCTTGTTAATGTTGTTTTTGGGGAATTTGGTTGATTGATGACCCTTACTTGTCCATCAATGGAAATTGGTTAGATGCTAGATTAACCACCTATTTACATCCTTAGCTTATTTGGGTTGAACCCGCGAGGGAGAGCCTAATAAGGGTGCCTTTGGGAATTGGTTTGACCTTCACCTTTGGGAAATACCGCGTGTTCTCTTTAGGAAATCTATCGTAAGCTTAATAACCTTTGCCGATACTTGAGTATTTAGGAAATAATGCGTGTTCTCTTTTGTATTAAAGTGTCGAGTTGGGGAGTCCGAGTCATGAACCCGGGAAAGAGGTGAGTCGGGATTTCTAGTGTCCTATTATGAGCCCCGGAGGGAGTTATTAGGCGAATTAGAGGCGTTTTCTCCTACTTGATTACCCCAAGACGACTAATTGGCAGAATTAACATGGTGATTATGAATGTTTGTAGCCTAATCGTGCCCTAGGACTTTTATCTATTAAGTAAAGCCGAATTTATTTGCTTCCCTCTTTATTTTAGAATTTACATTAGTTAATTTAAGTACTTGCTTTCTAGTCTAGTTTAGTTAGAATTTCAACCATACAAGTTTTATTTGACTTAGCTAAACGTGTGAACATAACGATCAATAATCTCCTTTCTCCTTGTGGTTCGGCCCTTGAAAGTGCAGTGACTCTAGTTCACTTGTGAGGTAATTAAACTCATATCAATGGGTTATTAATTTCCAAGTTATTTATTGTGTGGTAGTAAAGTTGACTAACCCTGAATCTTATGCTATTTGTGCATGGACTATTATGGACATCCCTAAGAAGCCTCAACAATTTAAATCCTTATTTGTGCCATTCAGTGCTCAAATTAATGGATTAATTAGAGGATGTAGAAGTTTAATTAAGGGGGATATCACACACTTTAAGGGTAATCATGGAGGTGTTTTATGGTCATCTATAGCTCTTGATGGCAATAATGAAATCTTTCCTGTGGCTGTTGGTCTGGTTGAGTCTGAGAATAAGGATAATTGGTTTAATTTCTTTTGGCACTTAGAACAAATCTTGGCTGAAAGTGGAAGGGAAGCTGGACAATTATATCAGATATGAAAAAGGTATTAAGGGGGCATTTGGTTAGAGAAAGGGAAAGGGAAATGAAATAAGAAAGGGTAAGAGGGGGAAAGGTAAGGGATTACTTAAAACTTAACTAGTTGTTTGGTTACATAAAAAAAGGGAACTAATGGTCCACCCACTCTCACTCCTACCACTAACACACACCACCATAAACAACCACTTATCTACTCAAAAATGGATGCAACCACCGTCTCCCCACCCCACTAATGAGATCTCACCGCGTCACCCCACATGACACTGTCGCCCACTTGCCGTCGTCGCTCCACCCCATCCCAACACCACAACCGTCACTCTTCACTCTAAAAAAAACCCTCCCCTACCTTCGAAATCACCATCCCCCAAAAACACTAGGATCTTGTGGTGTTCCAGCGGTCTAGGGCAGTGAGGTAGACAGTGGGTTGCCGGCAGTCTGGGGTACTTGGGGAGAAGATTGGTGGGCTGTGGTTTGTTTTGGTGTGTAGATGGTCTAGGTGGGGTAGCTGTGGTGGTGGTGATGGTGGTGGCGCCATGGTGGTGGTGGCAGCAACAATGGCATCATGGTGGTTCTTGTTGGGAAATGTGTCCTCAACAATAGTGCGATCACATGATTTAAATATCATTATTAAATCTCATATAAAGAATACGTAAGGGATGATTCAATTATATAGTCAACTGATCAACATTAATCGGTAACGATTGGCTTGCTAGAGTTTGACGTTACTGTCGTGGGACGGTGGTGGTCAGTTGATCCCTTAAGGTCACACCTAAAGGATGATGCCCTTATCTGTAAAGTTAATTAACTGTATGTCGATACAAGTTAATTAATTCCTTAAAAAATGAACATTTTTTTTTAATAAGAGGAGATATGTATCTTATTATAATGTGATTAAATAAGATCATATTTAGTGGATTAATATGTTAATTCACTAAATTATGTTGAGGTTTTATAAAGTTTCGAGGTAGAGGTAATTGGTTATTTACGTTTACAAGAAATTGTAAATTTAACTAACTGGCTATTGTGGGACCCATTATATGTTGATATAATGTTAAAATATTACTCAATAAGTTGAATGAATATATGTTTATTAATTTGTCTCATAATTGTTGTATGATCAAATTAATATTTAATTATGTGAGATAATTAAACATAAGACTTATAAGCATTTGTGGGACAAATATTATAAGACAAAAATGGACCATATAAGAGCATATGCACCGAATTTTAGGAGGTTGTAGGACATTTGTCCTATGTCTTCTATTTTGTCTATAAAACTTATGACAAAAACAACACTTGGCATGTTGTCTCTACCTTATATGACACTACCAACATATGCATTTGGAAAAGAGTTTTTGAGAAGGTAAATTGCTCTTATTAAGAGCATGGGGGCCGGACCTCCTTGGTTAAGACAAGAGCTTTTGTGCTCATCTTTCCCACTCTCATACTCTCAAAAATACAACATGTAAAACCTCTCTCTTGTTCATAGTTTTTCCTCCAAAAACTTGTGAAGTTTTGATTCAATTTGTTCATAAAGATTACTAATATTATTAGTGTAATATATGAGTATTAGTAATCAATATTAAGGTAAACTACTAAACAAATATCTAGCAAATATTATTTAGTGGGGATAAGGGATAATCTTGGGTGCAATCAAGAGGAGTGACTTCTATACTTGAGGTCTTTGGAGGATCGTCCTAATACTCATCATAGCTCAAGAACAAGTGAAGGTAGGAGACCTTACTTGTGCCCATAAACTGAAATTAGTAATGTAAGGGACATTGTTTTCTTATAAATCTTTCCTTTTGTTATGCATGCACTAGATCTAAAGAACAAATAATTAACAAGTTAATTAGTTCACTATTAGAGGAGTCTAATAATAGGTATATAAGCCTAACAAGTGGTATCAGAGCATAAGGATGTTGCATGCATAATCGGTTATTGTTTTTCCGAGTTAAAAGGTTAACATATAAAACTTAAAAATTTGTGATTTATAAGTATAAGCCACGAAATCACCATGCATGTTATATATTCTGGTCCTAAAATATTTTTAGGTCATTTTTATGATTTATGGAAATTTATTGCTCATTTTAAGGATTTTTGGTCATTTTATTACATTTTTATGACTAAAATGGGAATTAAAATGCTAAAAATAGTTAAATTTCGTTTATGACCTTGAAAAATTTATATGACCTCACATGCATATTTTACAAGTTGTGTGTAAAAGGAAGAGTTAATTTGATTAATATTGCATGATTTATGATTTTTATGAGATAAAGATGGATTAAAAGAGGTAAAATGGTTAAAAATAGTTAAATTTCGAATTAAGCTATGATCTTTTAATATGATGTCACATGAACAATTTACAGAGAGTATGTAAATTTATAGATTTAAATATCTTCTTTAGCATGATTTATGGATTTTTGAGTAAAAATGGCATAAATAGTGACTATTTTAGCAAAAATTAGCTAAAACGTATTGCATGGCTTGAGAAAATTATTTTAAGTTGCATTAATATCCCACTAATCATATCTAAAGTTGTAAAAATTATTGGTTTAATTTTCGTATACTTTATACATTTTATGAGATAAAAGTGATAAATATGCAACTATATTTTCTCAAAATTAATTCGATAAATTTTAACCATTATTTTTGACATTATGAGTGTCATGGATTTATTCCAGAATGTTCAAAAATTTAAAATTCATATTTTGAAACTTTTATGATTTAATTTAGATTTATTTCATAAATATTGTGTTTTTAAGGTAAAAAATGAGCATAAAATTAAATCAAGTTGAATTATTGTCAAAAATTAAGTGATGACTGATTTTTGAGTCCTAAAATGTGTTAGGATAATTAAATTGAGCTTAGATGTGATTTAAGTGTTAATTAGTGATTTTAAAAGGTTATTATCTATCACACATTTCCATGAAACCGGGTTATATGTACGACATAAGTTAAATAGGGCGATTTGGCACATGATTTTGCATGATAGGTATATATTATAATGCTGCATATTTCAATTGTTGAATGTCTTTTATTTATATAATTTTGAATTATGTAATTTTATCTTAGTATGGCCTTAGTTTTAATCGATATTACCCGTAATGAAAGGGAATATTGATTCGGTTGTAATTTAATGTGATCTCGTATCACTTTTATTTTTATTTTTATTTCATTAGTTTTTCCATTTTACAAATATATAATAGGAATAGCTTTGTATTTTTATTATTATTTGTAATTATGGAGCATCTTCAATGACGGTGCCATTCGGAAAGGTGATCCGACAAAGACGGTGTCTTGGGAGGCGTGCCGATTGAAGATTCAAGGGACCAAAGGAGTTGGTTTCCGAATATGTAATAGATTATTTGATTTTCTATTTTTAGGAAGGCCATACTAGGAATCTTATTTATTGCTTTGCATTTCTTTTAATATGTTGCATGCATTGCCAAATCGCCATAACAACACATGCATATCATATCGAGTCATCGACCGTGTCAATTATAATTATCGTGGTTTACCGCTTTAGTTCACTTAAAACGTGATAGATAATAAATTGACAAGACCTCTCACATATATTAAAAATTGAGAAATAGCCTTACCAAATAGTAGAAACCCATGAAGTACCAATTTCATGAGGGAGTTAATCCGGCTTCACCGTAATACAAACCTTGTTACGTTGGGGAAGTGGGGTAGTAAAAAGTTATTACATCGAAATTTGGATTGAGCTCAACGGAAGTATTGTTGACCGTAGTCGCATGTGTTCCGGGCTAAAGATGAGAATTAGAGTAATTTTTATCGACCGAGAGTTCTAAAAGTAGAATCGATTAAAAAGTTAATCCACCGAGTTATATTAATAAGGGTTTAATCGGCTCACCGTGCCCAAGTTGATATGAATTTGGATCTTGGAATCATTTATGTAGTTGGGTGGAGGTCACTATATAAATGCAATGCTTGTAGTTATATTTACGAGTATTATTAAAACGATAGATGTTAATTATTTCATTCATTTCCGTTTTTGTAGTTGATTGTACGCAATGAATTCATCTAATACTCCTACACCAATCACCGTTGAAACATGGCTCCAATCATACGATGACAAATGCTCCGATTATGACAATGAAACGATTAGAGAATTACGCATTGGCATTGGTCAGGATGGAAATTTTTGCTTCTTTACCACCTCCACTCCACCCACTCCAATATTATTGCCCACCACCTTGGAAAGAAAGCCTTGTGAAAAAGATCTTATAAAACCCATGGATTCCTTGTTTGAAGAAACAATGAAAAATGTTAAAATCAGTGGGAGTTCTAGCAAGAGTGTCCTTGCAAATGAAAGGAGTGTTGGTATTATTAAAGGGAAGGCAAAAATGGGCGAGAAACCCAAACCTGATTATAAATTGGAAATGGATAGTGGGACTACCAAGACCAAGACCAAGAAGGGTGCCAAATCCTATGAGGAATGTCATTATTGTAATGTCATGGGCCATTGGAGGCGAAATTGCCTCAAGTATTTAGAAGATATCAAAGTTGGGCTTGTTACTCCAAGTGGGACTTGGAAATGTGGAAAAGCTAAACAAGAGTGATATGAATCTCCGACAACGAAATGGAGCTCGGGTAGCCACCACTTCAAGAGAAATTTATATACTTGTTTTTGCTAATAGCTTTGAGTTATGATTTACATAATTGTTATTATGTTCCCACTTAGTCTAAAACATTATTTCCATGTGAAACATGAAAGGATCTATATTTTGTCCTCAAAGACAATTATTGTATTTTATTGAAAATAGACGTGGATGTGAGCCATGTCACTTATCTTTATGATACACAAGTTTTAGACAGTTCCAACTCATGTAAAGATAACTACATAATACGATCCAAAAGACTCATAACTAGTAATCCAAATGATTTGAACATTTGTTTTTCAATTAGGTTACGAAAATGAGAAACGCATTAAACGCTAGTGTTGACTAGAATTATTGGACCATTTGATTTTCAATCATATGGAATATGCGAATCTTGTCTCCTTTGCAATATAATTTGTACTTCCTTTAGTGGTAAAGGGACACAAGCAAGTGATTTGTTGAGACTAATACATGCCGATGTATGTGTTCTAATGAGCATCACCGCAAGGGGAATTTTTGACTACTTCGTCACTTTTAACAATGATTCAAGTAGATAAGGGTATATTTACTTGATCAATTATAAGGTGAAGCATTTGAGAGATTTGAGAAATTTCTAAAATGACGTAGAGAACCAATTGAATAAAGTTCTAAGCATTACGACCCAATCGTAGTAGCAAAGATCTAAGTAATAAATTTGATTTATTAAAGATGGATTATGACCTAGCGTCACTACCCATAAGATCAAACTAATATGAGTCGGTTTGAGTTGATGAACTCAATTTTGGGAATTTGCAATCCAAAACGGACAAGTAATTCTAATTGGATGGTCAACCATGAGATACCTAGAATAGAGAGTCTATCAAACAGATGACATGGATAAGACTCGTATATTATCAAGCTGCCATGTTAGGATGGCCTTTTGAAAGCTAAACTTCGTTAAAATATATATATTTGTGTCTCACAAAACTATCTCTCAAGAAGATAAATGTATTTCTGAGAGATAGAGTGGGAGAAGATTGTATCGTCACAAACACCTCTTATAGTTGAAATGTTACTTTGTGAAAGTAATTGAATTAATAGAGTGGGAGTTGGTATTGAACTATTATCTATGAAGATAGTATGAGACCATAGTTCAGTGGGAGTCTATCGCACATGTCTTATTGTTTAAAAAATATTACTTTGTGAAAGTGATAGTATCATGACCTTGTTATATATATATCATGACCTTGTTATACATACGAGCCGAAGCATTACAATCCGAAAATTATTGCTCATGAGTAGATTTACTTTAAAGTGAGGGTCTCTTTAAAGGGAAATAGAGCTTTAGAGTACACAAATGCATAAGATTTACATAAAGATGTTGATCAAGACAAATTATGTTAGGAATTGCCGCATTTCATTATAATGAAGAATGGCAAATATAAATTCGCTTTTCTAAAATGGGAATTTAGAGAAGGAAGTGTTTAAAACACAAAAACTTAGATGAATATCTAAGAATCCTGACATATTATGCGTAGCTATCTTAAGTGATCACAAGATGGTCTTAAGCTAGCATTAAAGGATTATACTTTTCGTTCATGTGATTATAGTGAATTGTTTCATTCACATGATTGAAGAATCATGATATACATGAAGTTAAGTGGGAGCTAAAATTGTTTCTCCATGTCTTATATGTTGATAACATATTACTCATTGAGAATACTATACCAATGCTCTCTTCTGGTAAGAGTAATTGGGAGACATGGAAAGGGATGCAAAGTATTCTAGATTTTGAATCTATGTGAGAGAATATTGGCATAGAGTTGAGAGTCTTATGAGGATAAGATATTTCACATCTGTTGTACAACAACAAAGTTTAATGGCTTATTCATGATGATGAAAGTGGAATTACCATGATGGAATCATAGTCGTTCACTGAACCCATTAAGTTGTTGATTACATGAAATCGATTACTAATGTTTCCGCCATTAGAACGATTATGTATGCCAACAGACGCACGTGTTGTGATGTACCATATGCTAGGTACATTATGAATCTATAATAAGTTAATTCATTAGATGGGCTTGTGAAAGCCTTAAAGTACAATTGATGACTTGTACACATGTTTGGATGATAAACTAACTTTGTGTTGAAGGGTTGCACAAACTTTAGTTTCCAAGCTTAAAAGGATTTGATGAAATCCTAAGCTAATGTTATTGACTAAGGAGTAAGAAACTAAGAAAAGTGTTTTAGTTTCACACATTGCAAATTCTACAAAAAGGATTCTAAGTAAATAGTGATTAAATGGTCAACGTAGGGATTAAGGGTGAATCCCTCTACAAATGACTTTATCACAAGTTATGCGATAACAGTGGGAGCTTCTTTCAAGTTAAAGAGCTCAGGTCTAGTATGAAGTCTAGACATATACTTAGCGAAATTCATGTCATTAGAGATGACATTGAATGGAAGGAAATAGCAATTGATAAAGTTGGAATATGTGGATATCGGGTATGTCCACTTGCCAAGCTTGTATTGCATTTTAACTAGTGTTAATAATACACTAAAGATTATAGAATAGAAGTAGTAATAGTGTATTGACTATTCATATGTGATAATCACATTTATCGTTTGAGTTTTATTAAACTCACCCGCTACTTTGTCGTATCCGAATGGGTTGTAGAGACAAATTGAACCCCATTAAAGTGAACTAGATTGACATGGTATACGCCCCTAGTTACTTAAATGAGGTGACGTCTCCAAGTGATTAGAGTGTGATGAAATTGATGGCAAGTTCAAGTGCCATAGAGTCATATGGGATGACTAGTCGATCACATAGGCAGACTGTATGGGATAATCTGTCGGGCAGTGACCGCTTATATAGTTCTGGTAATTCATAAAGCCTGGTCGTGGCAAGAGCTACTATAGTATTCTTATGAGTCAATTCTTTTGACTAGAGACTATTCGCCCAAGTTGGCACAACTTCTGATTAGCTTTGATTTATACTCTACGATTTCGTAAATGAGGTCAAATTGGGTATATTTTGGGTTATGATGGACTGTGGCTGAACGAAGGGAATAGGGCGATAGGAATTGTCCACCCCTTGTCAGGGTCGTTTGAAATCTCAAGGCCAATCGAGGAGTAGTTAACTGGAAATGCGTGGCCACGCTCGGAAGGTATCTATGATAGATAATTCCGGTCAGACAGTTAATCTTCAGATCGAGAAAACCACTCAAGATATGATCAAATGTAAGTACGACCTGCAAGACACCTTGCATTGAGTTTGAGATTGTAATAGGACAAGAGAATTGGTGACGCACACTTATCGAGGACAAGTGGGAGATTGTTGGGAAATGTGTCCTCAACAATAGTGCGATCACATGATTTAAATATCATTATTAAATCTCATATAAAGAATACGTAAGGGATGATTCAATTATATAGTCAACTGATCAACATTAATCGGTAACGATTGGCTTGCTAGAGTTTGACGTTACTGTCGTGGGACGGTGGTGGTCAGTTGATCCCTTAAGGTCACACCTAAAGGATGATGCCATTATCTGTAAAGTTAATTAATTGTATGTCGATACAAGTTAATTAATTCCTTAAAAAATGAACATTTTGTTTTTAATAAGAGGAGATATGTATCTTATTATAATGTGATTAAATAAGATCATATTTAGTGGATTAATATGTTAATTCACTAAATTATGTTGAGGTTTTATAAAGTTTCGAGGTAGAGGTAATTGGTTATTTACGTTTACAAGAAATTGTAAATTTAACTAACTAGCTATTGTGGGACCCATTATATGTTGATATAATGTTAAAATATTACTCAATAAGTTGAGTGAATATATGTTTATTAATTTGTCTCATAATTGTTGTATGATCAAATTAATATTTAATTATGTGAGATAATTAAACATAAGACTTATAAGCATTTGTGGGACAAATATTATAAGACAAAAATGGACCATATAAGAGCATATGCACCGAATTTTGGGAGGTTGTAGGACATTTGTCCTATGTCTTCTATTTTGTCTATAAAACTTATGACAAAAACAACACTTGGCATGTTGTCTCTACCTTATATGACACTACCAACATATGCATTTGGAAAAGAGTTTTTGAGAAGGTAAATTGCTCTTATTAAGAGCATGGGGGCCGGACCTCTTTGGTTAAGACAAGAGCTTTTGTGCTCATCTTTCCCTCTCTCATACTCTCAAAAATACAACATGCAAAACGTCTCTCTTGTTCATAGTTTTTCCTCCAAAAACTTGTGAAGTTTTGATTCAATTTGTTCATAAAGATGACTAATATTATTAGTGTAATATATGAGTATTAGTAATCAATATTAAGGTAAAGTACTAAACAAATATCTAGCAAATATTATTTAGTGGGGATAAGGGATAATCTTAGGTGCAATCAAGAGGAGTGACTTCTATACTTGAGGTCTTTGGAGGATCGTCCTAATACTCATCATAGCTCAAGAACAAGTGAAGGTAGGAGACCTTACTTGTGCCCATAAACCGAAATTAGTAATGTAAGGGACATTATTTTCTTATAAATCTTTCCTTTTGTTATGCATGCACTAGATCTAAAGAACAAATAATTAACAAGTTAATTAGTTCACTATTAGAGGAGTCTAATAATAGGTATATAAACCTAACAGTTCTTTGGTGGTAGTTGGTGTGGTGGTAGTCACAAGTGTGGTGGTAGGTGAATAAGGTGGTTGAAGGGTATCAAGGGAAATGAAATCTCATACATTTGGGGGGGTGGGGAGGGGCAAGGAATTTGATGGATTGAGGGGTAAGGAAGGGAATTTCATTCCCTTTGTTTGTGTCAAACAAACGCCAACAAAGGAAATCACTAACTTTGTTTTCCTTTCTCTTTTTTTATAGACCCCCAACCCAATGCCTCCTAACATGTCTGCTTATTTTTAATTGAAACTGAAAGTTATTGAAGTTATATAGCTGTTTGTATTATAAAGGGAATTGAACCAGCTTTGGAACAAGTGTGGCCAAGTTGCTATAGAAGATTTTTACAACACATTTATGCAAAAATTTCTAAAAAGACTACTCTGAAGTTCTGTTGCACAAGCTATTCTGGAAGCTTGTTAATTCTTATTCAGAGTTCACCTTCAAAAAGACACTACAGTCTTTGGTTCATCCGTATTATTATTATTATTATTATTATTATTATTATTATTATTATTATTATTATTATTATTATTATTATTATTATTATTATTATTATTATTATTATTATTATTATTATTATTATTATTATTATTATTATTATTATTATTATTATTATTATTATTATTATTATTATTATTATTATTATTATTATTATTATTATTATTATTATTATTATTATTATTATTATTATTATTATTATTATTATTATTATTATTATTATTATTATTATTATTATTATTATTATTATTATTATTATTATTATTATTGCTATTATTATTATTATTATCCGACCAGAATATTATTATTATTATTGCTATTATTATTATTATTATCCGACCAGAATATTTATTTTTGTATAAGCTAAGCTTTAAAAATATAATAGTTATAAAAATCATGTTTAAAAAATGAAATTAATCAAATTAAATAATTTAATATATAAATAAGACAGTAAAATTGTTAATTAAATTATAGATGTCAAAATGAAAAATCCGCGGGTGTTACATGACTTCATAGAGGAAGATTTCTAATTTTATGCTTGTGCTTATGGAGATTTGCAAAAAGGTAGGGTTTTCCCTACTTGGTTTCAGTAATATGGATGTTTACCTGTCTTGTATTGTTGTTGGAATTGCATTATCACATGATATTGAGTAATTATTATTAGTCTCATATTATGGTGGGAATTGCATTATAACTGGGTAGTTGGTGTTGGACTCATATTATTGTTTGAGTTACATTATAACATATGGATGGATAATTATTGTTGTGGTCTCATATTGTTGTTGAATTGCATTATAACATGATAATGAGGAATTGTGCCCTAAAGAAGTAGAGTAATTGTTGATACATGCATTCATGGTATAATGAGGTCAATGTTGTTGTGAAAGTGTCTTATTTGGCATATTGTGATGTACATTGATTCCATATGAATGTTGGTGGATGATGATTGATGTTGGTGGAGGTTGTTGGCGGAGTTGTGGTTGTGTTGTGTGGTTATTGAGGAGACATAAGGCGGTTCAAGAGACAGTCTTATGCTCGGTTCGCTCCTTGCAGTTTCCACTTCAAGGAGGACGTGCACGTTTATGACTTGAGTACGGAGGGACTTGTGTGGTGTCACGACGTCTGGCAGGGGTCCAGTTAACGCCCGAGCTCGGTACCACGGGTGCGCTTCGCGTACTAGTTTTACTGGCTGCTGTCCGAATGTTTGGTGGCGGTGTTGCGATGTCGTCACCGGGTTATGTGGATGTGGAGATGTGGTGGATAGAGACTTGTGACTTGTGTGCTTCATTATTGCATTGTATGTTCATATTCACATGTCATTCCGTGAGTGTTTGTATTATTGAAACTGACGTGTGTTGGCTATGTGTAATGTAATACCAAAGCTCTCTGAGTATAGTGAACTCGGTCGAGTAGGCTGTACTCGACCGAGTGGGTCATCGAGTGTTTTGAGGCAGGCTACTGTCTTAGGTGCACTCGGCCGAGTATGTGAGACACTCGATCGAGTAGGACATGCTCGGTTAAGTATGTCTGGTAATCGACCGAGTGCCCGGTCTGAAGAGTCGTTTTTTCCCGGTTTGATTAGAGTAATAAGGGAATTATATATATTTCGATTATCATTTTGTTAATCAGTTTACTAAACCTAAAATATTTCTCTAAACTCTCCCTAATCACTCTAATCATCAAGTAAGCAAGATCTAACTTTCGGTTGCCGGATTCCGTGCTCTTATGTCAATCAATTGGTAAGTAGTAGCCTCTTTTGTTTTGCAATTAGTTTACTTTTGTTGAAACCCTAATTTGTGTTAAGATTGGGGATAATTAGTTTATTAGTATTGGATTATGATGTGGTATTGTGGACGCGGGCCCACGGGGGCACTTGGGAAACAAACGTTTGCATTTGTGGAGTCGCCACCAATTTATTGTGGAAAATTGGAAACCGTTCGAATACCTCGTTCCATGTCAAGACACAAAGTAGTGACATGAACACCAAAAACTCGTTACCCTTAGCATTCTATGTGTAGAATAACTCTCGTGGATGCCAATGAACACGGATGTTGGTAAGGTTATTTCAGTCGTTGGCCTTAATCAAAGTAAACCTAAACTAGTACTAACAAAATAGCTAGCGGTAAGTCAGGGTCGAATCCACAGGGAAGCGGTGATTATCTAGTTTCTTGATGTTTATAGTGTCTTAAGGTAACCAATTGTGGGGGTTTGTTTGATTTGATTTCTAACAGCTAATTGCAAAGTAAATAAAAGATGAATAACGATAATATTAAAAGTCTAGGATTTCCGGTTCACTAGGTCAATTATATGGGGTCTATTAATCAATTGCTAGATCTACCAAGTTGTCTAAGGTCACAAGATCGGTCAACTCTATTATGCCCTTTAGATCGATTCTAACATGCGGTCGCTATAACTAGATACAATCTATTCGATTATCGCAGCCTATATTAATTCTAACCCGGTCGGTGAAATGATTAATTCGCTACGCTAATTAACAACTCAGGCCTAAGTTAATTAACTAGAATAAGAACAATAATCAAACGGCAACTTAAACGATTTCACTAGCAATTAATCAATTTCCCCTTTCTAATTAACCTAGATCCCCTTCACCCCAGATTAAGAATTTAGCTACTCATATTAAAGGTACAAACAACAATAACAATAATAAGAAACATGATTGCAAGCATAAAAGATGAACAATGAAATAAATGATTAATAATAAAGGAAAGATTAAGAACAATACCGTATTTAAAGGCAATAGATCCGAACAATAATTAAACTAAGCTAAGTATTTGAGAGAGTTTTATAAGGTAGATCTATTAAACCTACTGAAAATAAAGCATAAATAACCTAGGGTACGAGTTTTGGTATTTATAGCAATACATAACCGACTTGAGGAAAGTTGCGGGAATTATAAAACTGGAAGGTTCCTCGATCGAGCCTAAGTGGACTCGATCGAGGAACCACTTCCTCAATCAAGCCTGGCCTGGCTCGATCGAGGCACCAAATTTCAAGAACACCCAACTCTCGACATTGCGAAATTTAGTTGATTAGGTTGGTTCCTCGATCGAGCCTAGCTTGGCTCGATCGAGGAACCAAGTTCCTACTTTGCGCAATGATCTTCAAACGGTCGCCATTTCTTCTTCAAACGGTCGCCATTTCTTCGTTACTTGTCAGAAACAAGCGATTTTTGGGGCGTTGGAAAGCTAAGAGGATAGGCTTTCACCTCCAATTAGAATTACTTGATAATCAGTTGTAGAACTCAAGAGAGGGCTCTTCAAAAGAAGCACTAGTGATAAGAAGCTCTTTTCTGAAGGAAAAGTAGATCTATATACTTACATATTTATATATGTTTTAATTTAATTTGTCATAAAATTAATGATTGATCTTATGCATGCAAACATTAAAACAAAATAAGGAAGAAACATTGTTCTTACATTGTGATTTTCGGTTTAATGGGCACAAGAGAGATCACCTTTCTCTCTTGTTCTTGAGCTTTCCCTTTTGGATAAACTAAGACCCAAGTGTAGGATCTCTCCCAAGGATTTATACCCAAAGCTTACTCTTAATTAAAATTAATACTATGAATATTAGATAATATTAATTTTGTAGAAAATTGACCCAAAAATATTATGGAACACTTAATATTTTCGGTTTTGGGAGGAGGAAGAATGGGAGCTTATTTTATCTCTAAAACTCAAAGAATTAGAATAATGAAGAATGAATTTATCACACAAAATATTTTGTGTATATAAGATAAAATAAGAGGAAAAACCAATTGGTTTTTCCTCTCTCAAAAACCGGGTGGTAGGGGGGCATTAAGGGAGCCAATGCATGCACTTGTTTATCTTCACAAGGTAAACTAGGGTTGCATGGCTACTAAAGCAAGCAATCATTATGTTTACCACTAATTTAAACAAACACAATATTTGCTTAAACCACCCCTTAATTTCGGTACATTTGATAATATGGATTCCATATTATTTTTGTCAATTTGTCAATATGTCACATGCCATATGTAACATAAATTTGTTATGTATTTTTAACATATTAAAAATCAACGTATTAATAAAAATACGTCATATACAAAAATCGACTTAGTAATTCATAATTACTTGTACCAAAATATTTCTCCAATTATAAATCACAATAAATTGTAATTATAATAATTCATTCAAATTTAATTGTTTCTTTAAACAATAATTTCATCTGAGTAATGATACAATTCGATTACTCAGACCGTATCTCATTTTAATCAATTTCAATGTGATACGTAAATTTTACTTCCAAAATCGTCCGTCAATTTTCAAGTAATTTAAATAACTCGTAACATTATACGATTAATTAAATGATCAATTAAGAGTGTTGCCCTATAGGTATGACCTAGGGGATCAACTGATCACCACCGTCGCACGACAGTAATGTCAAACTCTAGTCAGCCAATCATTACCGATATATGTTGATCAGTTGACAGTAAAAAATATTACTTCCCAATTGTATTCTTTATAATGAGATTTAAACATGTGATCATCATGATCAACAGTCGTGATCGCATTATTGTCGGAGGACACATATTCCAACAATCTCCCACTTGTCCTCGACAAGTGTGCGTCACCAATTCTCTTGTCCTATTACTATCTCCCACTCAATGTAAGGCGTCTTTCAGGTCGTACTTGCAAGTGATCATATCGAGATTGGTTTCCTCGATCTGGAGAATAACTGATTGACCGGATTTATCTATCATAGATACCTTCCGAGCGTGGCCACGCATTTCCAGTTCATTACTCCTCGAGTGGCCCTGAGATATTGTTATAACCCTGACTAGGGGTGGACAATTCCTATTGCACTCATTCCCTTCGACTAGCCACAGCCATCATAACCCAAAATATGCCCATTTGACCCCATTTACGAAGGTCGTAGTAACACAAATCAAAGTTAATGAAATCGTGCCATCTTAGGTGAACAGTCTTTAGTCAAAAGAATCGACTCATTCGAATACTATAGTAGCTCTCGCCACGACCAGGCTATATAAATTTGCCAGAACTCTATAAGCGGTCATTAGGCCCGACAAAATGTTCCTAACAGTCTGCCTATGTGATCGACTAGTCATCTCATGACTCTTTGGTTTTAAACTTGCCATCAATCGCATCACACTCTAGTCACTTCGAGATGTCACCTCATGTAAGTAACTATGGGCAAATACAATTTCAATCCATGTTCACTTTAACGGGGTTCAATTGTCTCCACAACCCGTTTGGATATAACAATGTACAAGGTGAGTTAATAATAACTCAAACGACAAATGTCGACATCACACTCGGGTAGTCAATATCATATTACAACCTTGTGATGTATATCGGAAGTGTAAACACTTATTGATTGCAACAGAAGTTTAACATGCCATGTGTCCATGTGTTCAAACTTCTTACACTTGCATTTTCCTTTACATTCATGTTCTCTCTCATAGCATGAATCTTACCAAGTACGCATCAAGGTTCCCGACCTTGGTTTCGGTTCTTTAACTTGAAAGAACTTCCTTATCAATTATCACATAACGAACGAATTTGTGATGAATGATATAACTTGTACTGATCAAGTACCCCATCCACACACAATGCACTAGGTATATGTTTTGTAGAGTCTTACAACAATTTGACAAGATGATTAGCCTAACACTTCTCACAAGTCCTAGCATAGTTAGGAAAGATTAGTTTTGAGTAACTTATTCTCTAACTAAGTATCTTTCCTAAACTTCGTATTTCTCTTTCTAGCTTGAAAAGTTAAGGATTCTCATAAATCCTTGCATGTGAACGGATTTTCTATAATATGTGCAACCTCTTGACACACAATAGAGCATTCCGTCAAACACCGAAATCGCTCATCGGATTCTACTCGAGAATTCATGACGTTTCTATTGTGGCTTACCAATGAATCATCATGCTCTTATGCATATGATTCATTATTTGGACATGTGCATGATTATTCTAATGGCGGAAACATTAGTAACTTTTAATCATGACATCAACTATATTTAGGTTCAAGGAACGACCATGACTGCTAATGGCAATTCCATTTCATTTAGACGAATAACCTATGTTTCTGTTGATTCGATGTGTATCTCCCAATACTTATCCAACATCCCTTGATGTAATTGGATTCATCATAGTCCTTTTCATCCAGAATTGAAAACTCAAATGCTTCTTTATAAAAAAGAAGGTATTGGCTCGTCATTCTTCAATGAGTGATGAGTTGTAAACATTCAAAGGATGATATCTCCCACTAAATTCCATGTCTTCACATGACAATTTCCTAACTCCCACTCAATTCTACATATTTCAAAATTGACTTCTCAATCGAAACTTTTCAAGAATTGAAATATAAATTGCATTGCCAAGTTATTAAGATAAAACCATATATGTTCCCATCATATCCTTTCAAAATACCTATTTTGAAGTGGTCTTATCTTAACCTTATGGAAAAAGATTTTAATTTCTAACTCTCACATATCATAATGATGTGTAGCGATGTCATTATTCAAATATAAATAATATCTAGAACATGTCCTTCGAAATACCCTTTCCGAAGGAGGTTTAACCATTTCATAATGAGGTTAAGTAATGACATTTGCGTGGTTAAAACTTGGCCATTGAAGATATCGGTATATCAATCTTTGCAACTCGATCATAACTAGTATGTTACTATGATTCATTTAGGCTCTTAAGTAAATCTCAAGGTTGAAACTATTGGTCAAAATTATCATATAGAACTTAGTCAAAAACTTGTTAAGACTTTACATTAGTCATTCTTCTTCCAAAACTTTCTTTTGGTCTCCTCGTGTAGTTATCTTGAGAATATACTCTTATGATTACTTCACTTGGTCTCTTTAGTCATATAGAACGAACTTGAGACCATAGATCTCATCTATTCGGTATACTATGTAAATAGATATACCTTCATTCAAATCATTCTCTCTTGCGTAGATCTTCATTTACACAAGTACACAATTTTATCTTGCCTTGTGTGTTGTGTCCTCATTTTTCTACCACTCTATATTTAGAATAAATACACTATAGATTCAAAGATAGCATATGAGACACAAATAATGATGTTGAAGTATAAGGAGAACTATCTCATAGATAGACTAATAGTTATTGATTTCGTATGTGTACTTGGTGATTGACATACCTTTAAGAGAGTTCATAGACTCATCACCACTTTATAAATGATCATACACAAGCCTTAAGCATGTGGACATATAATGAATCCCGTCATTATAGTTGTCTATTAGATCACTTTAAGTGAATAATCTTATGTTTCTAAGAGCAAGCATTTAAACATGAATTTTAGAACAAAAGGATAAAATGATAAAACGGGTGACTTGGGTTGCAAACCAAGTCACCATTATCCAAAATACAACCCATTATCCAAAATACCTTTCCATGTCAAACACGGAAACTAAAGGTTCTAAAATCCAAAACATAATTTAAAATAAGACAATGAAAAGCAAAGCTCCATGAAAGCTATCCCTAGCTTCTTGATGGTTTCTCATGCTTGCTTTTCCTTTCCCCTGTCTTTGCTTGGTGGAGGCCCTATTTTCAATAAAAAAGGGAGATACATTATCACAACTTTGTATCATAATACCATAGTTGAATTAGAAACATAAAAGAAGGATAGTCATTTACCTACTGGAGTAATCTTTCCAGCCTTAATATCACCAAGGTATTTGGAACAATTTCTTTTCCAATGTCCCATACCATTACAATAATGGCATTTATCAAGAGGACCCTTCTTGATTTTTGAAGTGCTAGCTTCACAAGTCTTAGCTTTAGTGAATGTGGGAGTTTGCTTCTTGCCCTTCCTCCCATTCTTCTTGAACTTTCCCTTACTCTTAGTGCTTATGTTAAGCACATCCTTTGGAGGGTTCACATTTAACCCCATGTCCCTCTCGGCTTGCACAAGTAACTTGTGCAATTCTTCAAGAGACACATCCTTATCTTGCATGTTAAAATTCACCCGGAATTGAACATATGCTTTGACTTTGGACAAGGAGTGTAGAATCCTATCTACAATGAGTTCTTTGGGGATTTCAACTTTTTGAATCTTCAATGTCTCGACAAGCTCCATAAGTTTGAGCACATGAGGGCTAACCTTTTGGCCCTCTTTGAAGTCGAGATCAAAGAATGCCGCGGCCGCCTCATATTGGACGATCCGCGGAGTTTGTGAAAACATTGTCACAAGCTTGGAGTAAATCTCATTAGCATTGCCCATTTTAAAGGCTCTACTTTGGAGATCCGCCTCCATCGCAAATATCAAGACATTTTTCATTGCGGCGGACTCCTTTTGGTAAGCCTCATATGCTTCCCTAGTGGCCGCGGTCGACCTAGTAGTAGGTTCGGGTGGAGAGGCCTCGGTAAGGTAACGAAGCTTGTCGTCACCTTGGGCGGCTAATTTGAGTTGGGCATCCCAATCGGAGAAATTTGACCCATTCTTTTCAAGTTTACATCGATCCATGAAGGATCGGAGCCATGATGAACTAGCGAGAGGCGTGGCGTTAGGGGTTGGTGTTGCCATTTGTTATGAGAAAAAGAAGTGGTCTACAAAACAAAATAGAAGGAGTAAAACAAATGTCGTTTTAATAATACTCGTAAAAATGTATGATTTAAACAAGTTTTATGCATTTTTCTAGTGACCTCTACCCAACTAGATAAATGATTCCAAGACCCAAATTCATATTAACTTGGGCATGGTGTGGCCGATGAAACCCTTATCAATATAACTCGGTGGATTAACGTTTAATCGATTCTACTTTTAGAACTCTTGGTCGATAATATTACATTAACATATATCTTTAGCCCAAAACACATTCAACAAGGGGACGGTGTGGCCGATAAAACCCTTATCGAAAAACTTTTGTTGAGTTCAATCCAAATTTCGAATAAATGTGTCCATGATCCAAATTTATATTTAACTTGGGCACGGTGTGGCCGATGAAACCCTTATCAACATGAATTCGGTGGATAGACATTTATCACCCACTTCTCCTACGTAACAAGGTTTGTACCCCGGTGTGGCCGAGTGCACTCCCTCACGAAATAGGTTTTCATGGTTTCTACTCTTTGGTAAGGCTATGTCTCAATTGATTGTTTTAGCGAGAGGTCATGTCAATTTATTATCTATCACGTTTTAAGTGAACTAAAGCGGTGAACTACGATAATTTTAATTGACACGGTCGATAAACTCGATAAATATGAAAATGCATGTTTTAGTTATGGCAATTTAGCGATGCATGCGACATATAAATAAAATGCAAACATAAAAATAAATAAATCCTAGTATGGCCTTCCTAAAATAGAAAAACTATTTAACTATTACATATTCGGAAACCAACTCCATTGGTCCCTTGAACTTCGGTTGTGGCACACATCTCGAGGTAACACCGTCTTTATGTATCGCTATCTTGAAGAAATCCGTCTTTGGGAACTCCGAGATAAATTAAATTACATAGCAAAATACATAATTTCCTATTATACATTTGTAACTAAAATAAAATAAATCTATTAAATTACAAAACGGTGATACGAGATCACAATAAAGTTACAACCGAATCGATATTCCCATACATTTCGGGAAATACCAATTAAAAACTAAGGCCATACTAAGTGAAATTACATAATTCAAAAATTACATAAAATAAATTATGACAATCTGTAGATACCCATATCTGTCGATATTGGCATTTATAGAAAACCCATCAAACACCCGATGATGATAGGACAACATGTATTCGTCAGTTGGCGTTGTCATTATTTGTGGCTCGTTTTACGATGTGGAACGGGCGTCGTCGACGGATTTTTATTAATTTAAATGAAATTTAAGTTAATGTTCATTTTCAAATAAATTCATTTTATTGTTTTAATTTGAGTTTATTTTTTTTCAAGTTTATTTTATTGAAAATGGAGTAAACTTTCTATTTGAATTTATTTAATTTGATTTGATTGAATTTATTCGTTTTATAAATCGTATTTGAGAAACTCGATTTTAAGACGGTTTTGTACGCGATTTCAAGCTCGGTTTTGAGCTCGATTTAAGCTCGAATTGGACTCGAATTTCGATGCAACTTCGACCCAATTTCCAACCCAACTCTCACCTCACACCTAGCCCACATACCAAGCTATCATTCCAGGCCATTTCCCATGCAACCCACGTCCAAAAACCTCCATTTTCGAAGCCCAAAACAGGCCATGTGAACAGGCCCCGGTTTTCCCCCTTTAACCCGCGCAGCCCATATCGAAGCCTCAAACCCGCAACCCATTAACTCAAACCCATACCCGACTATCCTACCCATATTCCCGTGCCTTAACCTACAAGAAAGCGTCCCTGAAACCCTCACAAACACCCACGAAAGCTGCTGGACAAGAACTATGCGAAACAGCCCAAGTCGCTTGTCACTCCGTTTTGCCCTACTTTTAACCCTTGAAACCTTCCTATATATACTCCCTAATCACCACACTTAACGACCCTTAGAACCTACCATCGCCTACCAGCAACAACGAGCCAGAATCAACCCTAAACCTAGCACGAATCCTCTCGAAAGCGAGTGGTAAACACTGCTTTCGCGTGTTTTCCTGCGCACCACCCTGTTGTTCGCCTCGCTTTTCATGCCTGAAACAATACTGTGGTTTCCATCCATTTACACTTTCAAAGACTACATATTTCCCTGATTCCAGAACACTTTCCGAATCAAATTTTCGTTGAGAAACGAGTCCGTGGTAAGCTTTTGAAAATCGCTGCTCAAACCTTTCAAAAACCGTGTTTACAATTCAATCTTCGTCGACGACGGCCCCTCAAGACAAGATCTACAATCGATTGCGACACAAGACTTCGTCAACGATACATGTAGGTTTAGGGTGCATTAAAACTCCCTTCTCTCCTTTTTATTTCGTTTTTTTATTGTTTATTTACTAACCATTGTCTAACATCGTCTAACTAATATCGAAACTAGAATAGTTTGAGTATGAGTTAAAGTACCATTCCGGCACCCGCGTTGACTCGAGTTTAAAAGGCTTAATTCGTCTGAAGTGACCGAAATGCCTCGCTCGTTTACATATCCTCGTGTTGGAATAGGGCAATTTAATAAATCGAGTTTATTTAATTTATGTGTATTTATTCTTAACCATATAAAAATTGATTTTTAATGATTTTCCAGACCTATAATTTGTAATTTTAATTTAGGTAGATTTTCGTAATTTATTGCATTGATTTAGTATTTATTTCGTAATTAGCAATGTATTAATTCAAAACCAGCGATTACACGGATCAATTCTGACATATTTCGAAAATTTCAGATCCGTGCAGTGCACGGGTTTGTCCAGGTTTTGTGTTTTAATTTGCTTCCTTGTTTGACTTTGTTTGATTAATCCTTAGTTTAATTAGTTTATGTTTTAGATTTTAATTTACATTATTTATAATCTATATTGTATGTATGAGCTAACCACTAATGTTTGTTAATACATCTTATGCTAAGCGTAAGCCTTCCTATCCCTCTCTTTGGATGTGTTTTCTAGTTTAATCAATGAACCTCACATGCTAAACCACTTCGACGAAGTTAAATGCATTTTAAACGACTTAGAATGAAATTCGCATGATAGGATTTAAATTCAATGGTTGCATACGCATGTGATATCTTTCCGAAATAGCCATCTTTTACCTAGTAGAGACCGTTATTGCAACGGGTGGGGTTGGGTGTTGTTTTAATGAAATTAAATTAACTTCCTAACACGTAAAGTCACACGAATTCAAATCTCTAAAATTGGTTTCTAAATTCCATTTAAAAATTTAGTGGCGACTCTTTTAAAATTAAAAATGTTTTGAAAAAGCATTTGAGTGGAGCGTTTTTCCATGGTCCACAATTTGGCGACTCCGCTGGGGAGAGTGAAACTTGAAAAGTTTAAGATGGCTATTAGGATTGTTGTCACATTTTTTTATGTTAATCATGCATAAACCCCCGAGACTTTAGGTGGGCCAAAGAATCTCTTGGGTTAATTCCAAGGGAGGATATTGATGTCCACTATGTCCGATTTAAGTATCAAGGTGATACTTAGAAGAGTCTAGTTCATGCATTGCATCCCTAAAATGCGAATGATTACATGCTATGTGAATCCCGGGTCATGTTTTCAAAATAACATTTTCAAATCCATCTTCTTTTTCTTTCGAAAATTTGATTCTTTTTCAAGTCCATTTCTTTTCGAAAATTTCGGCCCTCTATTTCGAAATTTTGAACCCTCTTTCAAGCCGAAGTGCTGCCCATTTTAAAAGTCAATTCAATCCTTCTCGATTTCAAATTTCGATGAATCAGTATCCCAGTCCAACCCAAACCTAGAATAGAGTTTGAGTCAGTGGGGTCGGGTTAGTCGAGTTGGGCTTTTGCTTGCTCGATATAGGCGAGCTAGTCCACCCTTAGGCTCGAGTGAGCCTTTGTTTGGTTTGAACACTTGTCAAGTGAGTCACCTAAACCGATCTTTGGGTCTGAGTCATGAAAGTCGACCATTTGGTCCAAGTCAGTCCACCAAAACGTCCCCACTAGGCCACCTAGGGCGTTTGTCACAAAGCCCAAGAGCCATGTCTGGTTTGAACACGGGTTTGTCATGTCGGATTTATGATCACGTTGAGTCTAAAACCCAAGCCACGTGTGTATCACAGTTAGGACGCGTTCCAACGAGCCAGAATAGTTCGTTCGTAGGATCCATGTCAAGTTATAGCCAGTTTTTAGGTTTGAAAAACCGTCCCTAGTCGTGTATGACCCAAACCGAGGGGGCCCAATTGCTCGTTCTCCGGGTCTAAGCCCAATATCGAGTCGCTTAGAGTCCGTCATGTTGTTATGAGTCGAGTCCTGTTTGTGCAGGGGATTTTGATTCGATAACTGATACTCGCTCGGGATTTTATTGTAGAAAGGCCACTACAAACTAGAAGTATGACTACCGCAGAGGCACTGAAGCAGATTAACAACACTTTGGTCACAATGATGGAACGCTTGACGGCTGTGGAAGCCAAGATCGCGATGGAAGCTCCCATACCACCGCCCCCGGAAACTGAATTCGAAAAGAGGTTCCGACTAATAGAGGAACAGTTGAAGCTATCCCGAGGGGAAAAATGTGCATTATGAGAATGCCAGAGGGTACATGCCGGTCCAGGACAAGCTACCAACCAATTTTGTCCTAACTGATATCCCAAAGTTCAAAGGGACGGAAGATCCATTGCAACATATCCGTTCCTACAAGGAGTACCTTGCGTTGAGAGGGGTACCTGCTGAGATGTTGCCCCACATTTTTGCTCAATCCCTAGGAGAACACCCGAAGGCGTGGTTCTACAGCCTTGAGCTTAAGAATTTCCCCACTTTTGAAGATATAGCGGTGGAGTTCTGCAAACACTTTGCGATAATGCCGAGATTCGGACTCATCGTGCGCACACTCGAGGTGATGACACGAAGGATAAGGAGGGATTTCTTCAATTCCTCAACTATTTGGCCGGGGCGCGAAAGCGTGAAGTTGGCGAAAAGGCCAGAGGAGACTGAAATGGTAGATAAGTTCATCAAAAATCTTCGACCTGTCTACCGTGACGCTATCAAATATCAACATTTTGGCTCGTTCAAGGACCTTATTCGAGTCGGAAGAAAAATTGAGGATGACGTTCGTTCTGCTGAGGTTGAAAAGCCAAAAGGGTATCAGGGTGCCTCCTTTTCCAAAGCTAAGGCATCCAGTTCTGCCAATCATATCCAAGCCATCGGTCTTTTGGGAGGAGCTCCCAAGGGATCGCAACGCCATGGGCCAAGAGCGTTCACTGACATCGGGTGTACCTACGCATACGCCCTCCAAAGGCTCTCGGCCCAAGGGAAACTGAACCCAATTGGTCCAACTCCGGACCCGCTGCGGATCGACAGGGTAAATGGTATAAGCCCAACGCCTACTGTGCTTATCATCAAGGAAAAGGTCATGATACCGAAAATTGTTACCGTCTTAAACATGAAATTCAAGACATGATCGAGAATTGGTCGCTCCCCATCCCCACCGTCCGACCTAACAACCTGAACAATCCTTTTGGTGACCATGCCAATGCGATATTAAATCGAAGACAATACCGATGTATCTCACTTAATCCAACCCATCTACCGTCTCACTGGGTTTTTCGTGGGGAAGGTCTATGTAAGCTGCTCTGAGTGTATCCCTCAAGCTAAGAACGAAGTTCGAATTGGAGATTTTGCTATCGATTGCACACCATACATTCTCCGAAGCGAGAATGAAATTAATGGGGTTTGGGCTGACGATGAAGACGATATCTATCTCACCGAAGGTGCGATTATTCCCCGAACTCAGGAAGAAATTTCTAAATTGAGGAAAGATGTCCTCGAATATAATCATTTGACTCGATCGGGACGTCTCTATCGTGTCGAGAAGGCAAACCATGTCTCTATCTTTGGAGACAGTCCAAGTAAGACACCCACCAAGGAGGCCACCTCAGTCCGAGCTCTTGGTGAAGGGTCGACCTCATCAAGCAGTTACAAAAGACTAAGGCAGATGTCTCCATCTGGGAGTTAATGTTGAGCTCGTTTGAACACCGACAAGCTCTACTTCAAGCCTTAATGAATATGACCGTGTCACCGCACACTACTCCAGATGACGTGGTCTCATTTGTTGCTCAAAACCAACCTCGGCTCACTAATGCCGTAACTTTTTCTGATGAAGACCTGCCCTCATTTGGGCCACAACATTGTCTCGCTATGTACATCACTGTAGAATGCCGTCATAAGTGACTCCCAATGACCCTTGTCGACGACGGGTCTATAGTTAATGTTCTCCCACTACGGACCGCTTTCATTTTGGGACTCGAGAAAAGCGACTTCGCACCCACTACGCAAACGGTTTGGGCTTTCGATGGCACAGTGCGTCGAGTGTCCGGACTCGTCACTTTAAGCGTGAATGTGGGAAAGGTGGAGCGCAAGGTCAATTTCCAAGTGATAGATGTTGCCTCATCTTTCAACATTTTGCTCGGGAGACCATGGATTCACACAGCTGGAGCCGTGTCCTCTACCCTCCATCGCAAGATTAAAATCCCTCTCAAGGGAGAGGTAGTGACCATCGATGCTACTCCTATAATTGTGACGGGAGGAGATGTTACTTCCGAAGTGCAAACTGATAATACCGCCTTGGAGTCTTGTGGTTTTGAGGTAGTAAACGCAATTGAGTCCACTTTCGAGGCACCGAATATGGACTTTTATACGGGAAGCCGTGTTTGTAAAACAATCTTCAAGACCGGAAAGTACTTCAGGTACTCCATGTACCCCCGAAGGGAAAACGCATTTCAATTGAAGTCGCCAAAGGCCTAAGGGGACAAGATACGGGCTTGGGTATGAGCCAATCAAGAAGACTCCCTGAGAAAGAGAGTCTCGATCGAAGACCGGGACATCAAGATGGGGCCGTACTTGCTAACTCTAAACGGCCACTTTGTGAAAGCCGGGGAGGAAATGCCGAGTTTAGACTTCCCCGAACCACTGTTCAACTCAAAGGCCAACAAGCTGGTCCCCGGAATCGAAGTATTCCGTGATTGTTTCTATATTCCCGAAGACATTATGGCAGTAGCTACAATAAATAAGGAGTCTGTTCCGATCGAAGATGGGAAAGCTATGGGTCTCCTCTTTGGAGAGGAAAAGAAGCCGGAAATACCAAACGAAGTCTTGGTAAACATGATCGTAAGGAGTGATCGTTTCGATCCATCTACCCTCATTACGATGTAGATCCTCGAGGAATACATCCGGATGGCGAAAAACCATAAAATGGACCGACAACAAGGGTTCGCTTTTCAAGATGACCATTGGAGAAGGGCAAATGTTCAAGCCTCGATGACGATTAAGTCCGAGTCCGAGTCCGAGTCGACATAAGTCCTAAGGCTAAGTCTATGGTTTTAGGTGTCGAAGATACCCCTTCCCGCCTCTTTCCTTTTCCTGTACCTCCCCTAGTGCTTTGGTATTCCGGGCCTGTCCCGAATCATTTCCTATCTCGCCACCGACCTCGATCAGTTGGCCCAAATGTTAACGCAATTTGCGCAGTTTCAAATCAATAATAAGATGAATCAGTTTGCTTACGACTTGTCTCATTTATGTTGCGATTCAATTGATTGTTTTAATAACGTTGAGAATGAGGTCGAGGATAGACAGTGGAAGAAGAAGAGGAGGAGGTGGAACCGCCTCCCGATTAGTAAAAGGGTTGGAAGAATATGACCAAAGAAGCTCGTGTCGAAGATACCGGTTATTAATGTGGGGACTACCTTAGAGCCTCGGGAGCTTAAGATAGGAACAACCTTAGATCCCGCAGAAAAGAAGGGGTTTGTTGAATTGTTGAATGAATTCAAAGATGTATTTGCTTGGACCTACAAAGATATGCCGGGTATTGATAGGGAAATTGCGAGCACAAGATTCCGATCAAGCCAGGGTTCAAACCAAGATAAGCGAAGCCACGTAGAATGCGTATCGAGTGGTCTTTGAAAGTCAAAGAAGAGATTGATAAACAGTTCAAGGCCAGGTTCATCAAAGTATCAGAATACTCAGATTGGGTAGCTAATGTGGTGCCGGTCCCAAAGAAAGACGGAAAAGTTCGGGTCTGTGTTGATTTTCGTGATCTAAATAAGGCTAGTCCAAAGGACGACTTTCCGTTACCTCACATTGACATCTTGGTTGACAATACCGCTAACCATGCATTATTATCCTTTATGGATGGGTACGCCGGTTACAACCGATAAAAATGGCCGAGGAAGATATGCACAAGACCTTTCACAACACCATGGGGCACTTATTGCTACGGTGATGCCGTTTGGATTAATAAATGCGGTGCGACTTACTGAGAGAACAAAGAACGACGTTGTTGCATGATATGATTCATAAGGAAGTAGAGGTCTACGTCGATGACATGATCGTAAAATCGAAGGAACGTAATAACCATTTGATGGCATTACGAAAATTCTTCGAGAGGTTGAGAAAGTATAATATGAGATTAAACCCACGAGTGTGCGCGTTCGGGGTCATCTCTGGCAAGCTTTTGGGTCATATCGTTAGCCACCGTGGCATCGAAATCGACCCATCAAAGATTAAAGCCATCATGGAAATGCCCCATCCTAAAACCGAGAAAGAAATTCGAGGTTTCTTAGGCCGAGTGCAATACATAAGCCGTTTCGTCTCAAAATTAACTATGATCTGCGAACCAATTTTTAAGAAATTGAAAGTTGGGGAGCATATTATGTGGGATGACTAATGCCAAGCCGCGTTTGATAAGATAAAGGAAGTGTTATCTTCTCCGCCAGTTCTCGATCCGCTTTGTGCTTGCTTGCCTCTATCATCAGTATTTAACGATTCTGAGATACCTGCGATGGGAGCAATAGTGGCACAAACCGTTGACAAAGAAGAAAGAGCAATTTACTACCTTAGTAAAAAGTTCTTGGAGTATGAATCAAAGTATACAAAGATTAGAAAAGACATGCCTAGCTTTAGTCCGGGCAACGAAGAAGCTACGTCACTATATGCTCGCTACGGTGTGAGTATATATTCCAGAATGGACCCCATCAAGTACTTGTTTGAAAAATCGGTGCTAAACGGCAGAATGTCAAGATGGACCCTCATGCTATCGGAATTCGATCTCAAATATGTGCCGCTGAAAGCGACAAAAGGAAAGGTCGTTGCCGATTTCCTGGCCGATAATCCGATCAAGAAACTGACATTGTTGACACTTGTCGTTCCCGGATGAGGATATTGTCCATGTCGAAGATGATGTATGGGATCTATATTTCGATGGGGCTTCGAATAACATGGGATGCGGAATAGGTGTCCTTATCATTTCACCGAGAGGAGAGCACGTACCAGTTTCGATCAAATTGGACTTCGCCGTCACAAATAACGCCGCGGAATACGAAGCATGCCTACTTGGTTTGCAGAGCGCTAACAAGTTAGGAGTCATGAAGTTGACAGTACATGGGGATTCCTCCTTGGTCATTAATCAAGTGACGGGGTCATGAAAGATCAAAAGTAGCAGCCTGGCACCCTACCAGGCTAAGATAGAAGAGCTAGAAAAACTCTTCGAAGAGGTGCGATACGTGTACCTCCCAAGGGAGGAAAATCATTCACGACGCACCACAAAACCGGCGGCATTGATAAACATCCCTGATCATATGGATAGCATGCCATTGTGTGTCGAACGAAGGTCTTCACCAGCTTATATAAATGCTGTCGATGATGCCGAGGAAAGCGAAGCCGAACCCTGGTATGCATCCATTGTGAGATTCAAAGAAGCAGGAGAATACCTTGCAGACCTCGATACACGTGGAAAGCGTGCATTGCGAATGTTATCCGCCCAATTCGTTAAAACTAACGATGGACAATTGTATAAGAAGACAAAGACAGGTGTCCTATTGCGATGCGTCGACAAGACAACGTCAGAAAAGGTCATGGAAGAAGTCCACGACGGGGAATGTGGGCCGCATATGAACTCCCACATGCTAGTTCGGAAGATCATGAGGTTAGGATACTATTGGACAACAATGGAAACAGATTATCGCAGATATGTCCGGCATTGTCACAATTGCCAAATATTTGCGAATATTCAACATGTACCACCTTCTATGCTATACACCATGACGTCACCTTGGCCTTTCTCAACCTGGGGAATCGACATCATCGGAAAAGTAAACCCTTCTGGAACAGGAGGGCATTGTTATATCCTAGTCGCTATTGATTACTTTACCAAGTGGGTAGAGGCCAAGTCTTACAAAGTGCTAAATGCGAAGCAAGTAGCCAAGTTTATTCGAATGACATCATCCGCTTCGGTGCAGTGCCGCACGAGTTCATCGATGATCATGGAACTCACTTTCAAGTGAGACAGTAGTTATACTTGAAAAGTATAGAATCAAGCATCATAAGTCAACTCCATATCGACCTCAGACAAATGGAGCAGTGGAGGCCGCTAACAAAACGGTGGCTACTATATTGAGAAAGATGTCTGAAAATTACAAGGAGTGGCCGGAGAAGATACCCTTCGCGTTGTGGGGATATAGAACATCCATCAAAACAGCCACAGGGGCAACCCCGTACTATCTAGTTTACGGGATGGAAGCAGTACAACCAGTCGAACTGGAAGTACCCTCCCTACGCATCTTACTCGAAAGCCAGGTCCCGGAAGCGGATTGGGTCCAAGCCAGATATGATTCGTTGGTGTTGCTCAATGAGCGTCGTTTGAATGCGTTGTATCATGTTCAGCTCTATCAGAAAAGGATAGAGCGGGCTTTTAACAAGAAGGTGAAGCCCAGGGGAATTAATGAAGGCGATTTAGTTCTCAAATCAGTAAGGGCTCTATTACCAGTCAATCCAAGAGGGAAGTTTAAGCCTAATTGGGCCGGTCCTTATCTCGTGAAGAAGATACTCACAGTACTATCCTTAAGACCTCACTCTCAAAGTTATGAAATAACACTTGAATTGTGATGTATTTGAATAAGTTTTAAGTTTGGCATTTGTTGCCACTGCCTGAAATGTTTTATGAGAGAACTACGACCTCGGTTTGATTCTCATTGAAAAGCGATATCGTAGGCAAACCCTTGAAAAGGGTACAACCACAATAAAAATGAAATATTCAATGCAGAAACTGAGGATTTCTAATAAATAATACGTGTCTTTTATTTTGATAAATCCGGGCGACGCCCATTACAAATCAAACTAGCAGGAAAGCAAATAAAAGCATAATAGTAATACTAAATAATAGAGCCGTAACTACCGCCTATCTTTAGTTGGGTCGCATGTCCCGTCACTACGAGACGATGTCTCACCTATCATCATTCTTGCCCGTTTCTTCGGGGGGACCACACTGTCTTCTCGCGGGCCCAATCTCTCTTTTACGCTTGGTCGAGGGCCAAGTCTCTCTGCAAGTGTCGGAACGTCACCACTTGTAGTACCCAGTCGGTCCCACACGCTAGGAGCACCAGGTTTAGCCCTAGGGTTCTCGTCAGGCCTAGTCTCGGTCTCAGTCGGGCCCGGAATCGGCCCAATAAAGAATTGTCGATTTTTTAACCCCCTGTCATGCTTCTCCCGATCAATGGCATCATCTTTCCGTAGTTTCTTCCTTGCATTAAGGCCCTGGTTACGTAGTCCATTTGAGATATGAAGGAGAAACCCAAGTAGACTCGCGTGGCTCGGGAATGCGCCACACGGTCCTTCGGCGCCACGCGTGGAGCCAAGTATGACATCTACCCCGAGAAATAACAAAAGCGGGACCTCGCGAAGCCTCGTCGCAGGGGACAATTTGTTGACGACCGAATTGGCGAAGCACTCGGTCCAGGTAAAAATAGACAGGGTGATCCAAGCCCAACAAAGTGACATACCGTGTATGATCGGTGATCTGCGAGCCCGGTAAGTGAGCTCAAATGAAGCCATGGTAAGGACCGGCGAATGTGAGACCTGTTCCGCTAATCGGATATTTCGCGATGAATCGGATCCTTGCTCGAATCGTAGCGCCGTCGCCGATTAGTGAGACTTCTGACATGATAATCTTCTGGTTTCAACGGCGGGTCAATCAAACCAAGACGCTCGCTGAGCCATACCTGTTAGACAGTCAGAAAAAGGCAGGTCAAAAAAAAAAGCACGAAAAAAAAAACGAAAAAAAAAAAACGAAAAAAAAGAAGAAAAAAGACGAAAAAAAAGAAGAAAAAAGACGAAAAAAAAAAGACGAAGAAAAAAGAGAAAAAAAGGAAAAAAGAGAAGAAAGACAAACTTGCAGTAGACGGGTTGATCCCATGAATACAGCATCCGGATTGGCTTTTTGTGCATCCAAGCCTTTAATAGTCTCAGCTAGTATAATCCATGCAAGATTAGCACCATTCTCCATTTGCTCCACGACTCGGATTAGTCTAGCTTGGCCGCGATAAGATGGAATTTCTATCGCCCCCTCGAAACAATAAAGATGCAATAGAATGAGGCCAAAGGCGCGGCGTCGATAAATGATCGGTATATCTGGGTCATTCGCACGCCGGAATCTATGCACTAGCGCAAGCAGGTCCACCTTTCCACCATCGACGATGGTACGGGCTTCATCACGCGACAAGTTTAGATATTCGCGGTATTTTTGGGTCCAGTTGGACACAAAGTCGGGAACCACAGGCTCTTGCGTGGTCCTCCATCCTCCCAAGACGGTAAATTCTTCAGGAAGGGGACAGATTTCTCCCTCCGGAAAAGCAAAGACATGATGCTCGGGATCCCACACTCTCAGGCACTCTTTAAGAAATGCGGGTTGAATCATGACTTGCCTCAGGAAAATAATTTGTTGAATTCCCGCCGCATTCAGATTTTGGATTTCTAAACCCCTGAATTCTGTCGCCCATCCCTTCATGGTCCCAAACAAGGAATTCATGACTAGTTTTTTTCTAAGAAAGATATCCTTTTAAGCAGAGAGATTTCCGTTTGAGAAATTGTGGGAAATCTCAACCCTTAGCCCTTCCTTATATATGAAAAGAGATGAGGAATTTTGGAAGTATAATTCCTTTAGGTTTTGGAAACCTAAATCTTCTAGGAAATTTGGAAACTTGGAAGCCTACTAGCTTTAGGAAGTTTGGTAGCTTTTTGAAATAAGAAGGCAAGTCCCATACCTCCTTTATTTCGGCCGTGTAAGGCCTGTGTGGCGCGCCAAGTGGGCCCCATCCGTCCCGGGTTTTGTTCGCTCATTTCTCTTGCGGAATTTGTCATAGTTCGTGCACCGAAGTGACTAATTTACAATTTCATCCCCTGCGCGTCCCATGTTGAATTAACATCCCGTACACACTTACGGATTTTATTGGATTACGCCCACATTGGTTACGGGTCAGAAAGTCCGAGTCTTTTTGTCAAAAGGTCGTGTCTACCCATCGCTTTGACTCCAGAAATTTGAAATAAACTTCTGCGATTAATTTTATTGAAAATAAAATTATGTTTTGATTTGAAAAATCATTTAACTCCAGAAATTTGAAATGATTTTTCGCAATTAATTTTATGGAAAATAAAATTATGTGTTGATTCGAAAAATCATTTGGATCCAGAAAACTGAAATAAATTCGCGCCTCGAAAAGGCCAATCATTTTCGAGATATTCAAAGTTCGGGTCAATGACCCACCTTTTCTAAGCAATGTTCATGTCTGCGGGTCGATAACCCATTTTCCTTTTCTTTCATCTGGGGCTCGTCATGCCGTCGGCTCCAGAGACCCATCAAAATTCGGTCGATGACCATTTCAAGTATCAAAATGTCGCTACGTGAATCGCGTGCTATATATTATGATTAAATTTGCGAGAATATGCTCCAACTGGGGCTCTGTCGCCGTCGGCTTCGAGACCACCACAAAAACAGACAGGATGGCATCCTCATAACAAAGATCAACAAAGAATGCTACGGAAATGACATTTCCCCAACAAACGCGATTTCGGTGAATCGCTCTCCGTAGCGAGCAAAATGAAATTGATAAGCAAAGCGTAAGTTTTGTCTTTACTCACATGAACAATGGGATATTGGCATCCGAGCCGAAGCAGCAGAAAGCTACAGGCCATCGAGCTCGAACTACGATACGGGTTTGATTCCGTCGGAAACGGATATGTAGGCGCCTGAGGATAAGGCTCAATCCACCTTTCAATGATGAAAATACAAAAGTCGAGGCGTCCAGAACCGTGTTTCAGGTATGATCTCTTCTTATGGCTGGCGAACTTACATACGCAAGTCTAATAGACTCTAAACGACCCGCAGAATCCTCAGGTCGAGAGGGACCTGGGGTATACTTTGACTTTCGCCTTGTCCAAGCCTCAGTCAAAGTGGGGGCTCTGTAGATACCCATATCTGTCGATATTGGCATTTATAGAAAACCCATCAAACACCCGATGATGATAGGACAACATATATTCGTCAGTTGGCATTGTCATTATTTGTGGCTCGTTTTACGATGTGGAACGGGCGTCGTCGACGGATTTTTATTAATTTAAATGAAATTTAACTTAATGTTCATTTTCAAATAAATTCATTTTATTGTTTTAATTTGAGTTTATTTTTTTTCAAGTTTATTTTATTGAAAATGGAGTAAACTTTCTATTTGAATTTATTTAATTTGATTTGATTGAATTTATTCGTTTTATAAATCGTATTTGAGAAACTCGATTTTAAGACGGTTTTGTACGCGATTTCAAGCTCGGTTTTGAGCTCGATTTAAGCTCGAATTGGACTCGAATTTCGATGCAACTTCGACCTAATTTCCAACCCAACTCTCACCTCACACCTAGCCCACATACCAAGCTATCATTCCAGGCCATTTCCCATGCAACCCACGTCCAAAAACCTCCATTTTCGAAGCACAAAACAAAGCCATGCGAACAGCCCTTTTCCCCCCTTTAACCCGCGCAGCCCATATCGAAGCCTCAAACCCGCAACCCATTAACTCAAACCCATACCCGACTATCCTACCCATATTCCCGTGCCTTAACCTACAAGAAAGCGTCCCTGAAACCCTCACAAACACCCACGAAAGCTGCTGGACAGCTGATGCGAAAAACAGCCCAAGCTGCTTGTCACTCCGTTTTGCCCTACTTTTAACCCTTGAAACCTTCCTATATATACTCCCTAATCACCACACTTAACGACCCTTAGAACCTACCATCGCCTACCAGCAACAACGAGCCAGAATCAACCCTAAACCTAGCACGAATCCTCTCGAAAAGCAGAGTGGTAAACACTCTGTTTTCGCGTGTTTTCCTGCGCACCAGCCTGTTCTGCCTCGCTTTTCGTGCCTGAAACAATACTGTGGTTTCCATCCATTTACACTTTCAAAGACTACATATTTCCCTGATTCCAGAACACTTTCCGAATCAAATTTTCGTTGAGAAACGAGTCCGTGGTAAGCTTTTGAAAATCGCTGCTCAAACCTTTCAAAAACCGTGTTTACAATTCAATCTTCGTCGACGACGGCCCCTCAAGACAAGATCTACAATCGATTGCGACACAAGACTTCGTCAACGATACATGTAGGTTTAGGGTGCATTAAAACTCCCTTCTCTCCTTTTTATTTCGTTTTTTTATTGTTTATTTACTAACCATTGTCTAACATCGTCTAACTAATATCGAAACTAGAATAGTTTGAGTATGAGTTAAAGTACCATTCCGGCACCCGCGTTGACTCGAGTTTAAAAGGCTTAATTGTCCCAAGTGACCGAAATGCCTCGCTCGTTTACATATCCTCGTGTTGGAATAGGGCAATTTAATAAATCGAGTTTATTTAATTTATGTGTATTTATTCTTAACCATATAAAAATTGATTTTTAATGATTTTCCAGACCTATAATTTGTAATTTTAATTTAGGTAGATTTTCGTAATTTATTGCATTGATTTAGTATTTATTTCGTAATTAGCAATGTATTAATTCAAAACCCGCGCAGTGCACGGATCAATTCTGACATATTTCGAAAATTTCAGATCCGTGCAGTGCACGGGTTTGTCCAGGTTTTGTGTTTTAATTTGCTTCCTTGTTTGACTTTGTTTGATTAATCCTTAGTTTAATTAGTTTATGTTTTAGATTTTAATTTACATTATTTATAATCTATATTGTATGTATGAGCTAACCACTAATGTTTGTTAATACATCTTATGCTAAGCGTAAGCCTTCCTATCCCTCTCTTTGGATGTGTTTTCTAGTTTAATCAATGAACCTCACATGCTAAACCACTTCGACGAAGTTAAATGCATTTTAAACGACTTAGAATGAAATTCGCATGATAGGATTTAAATTCAATGGTTGCATACGCATGTGATATCTTTCCGAAATAGCCATCTTTTACCTAGTAGAGACCGTTATTGCAACGGGCGGGGTTGGGTGTTGTTTTAATGAAATTAAATTAACTTCCTAACACGTAAAGTCACACGAATTCAAATCTCTAAAATTGGTTTCTAAATTCTATTTAAAAATTTAGTGGCGACTCTTTTAAAATTGAAAATGTTTTGAAAAAGCATTTGAGTGGAGCGTTTTTCCATGGTCCACACAATCATAAAGAAAATGCAGCATTATTATATGTATGAACATGCCCAATTTTTATGCTAAATCGCCTTTAATTAGCCAATATCGTATATTACTCGGTTTTTACGGATTTGCGTGATTTCAACATTTTATAATCACAAAAATTACATAAATTCATATTTATGCATAAGTTAATTACCCTAACCTCTTAGGACTCAAAATTTAGTCTTCACTAATTATTTGACCATAATTAACTCATATTTCTAAAATTGTTCATTAATGGACCAAAAATTACAAAAATAAGCTATAAACTTCAAATAAATCACAAAATTTCAAATAAATTCAAAATTTGAAATTTAAACTCATGAACATTCTGGAAAAATACCATGACACTCTTAATGTTCAAAAACTTAGCTTAAAAATTTCGAAATTTTTCCGGAAAAACAATGTTGCGGTTTATCGGTTTTAACTAAAATAATCATAAAAACATGGGAAAAAATTATATTCATTAACTTTTCAATTTTAGATCTGATAAAGATAATAAAATGCAACATGTGACGTTTTTCCTTAGTCATAGATTGTGTTTTATTAATTTTTCACTAATAATGTCACTATTTATGCTATTTTTCTTTAAAAATCCATAAATCATGCAAAAAGACTTCACTATAGACCATTATTTTACACACATCTTGTAAAATTGCATGTGACAACATACTAAATTTCTATGACCAGATTCGAAATTTATCTCATATTAACCTATTTTTTCACCTAAATCCGAATTTAATAATGAAAAATCCATTTTTCGAGCATAAGAAGTCCAAAAATCATGAACATTTACAGGTTATCTCAAAATAATATAGTAGATAACATATCCAAAAATCACTGGAAAATTCGAAGTATAGCTAATTTTAGACCGAAAATGACATTTTTACTCATAAAATCACATTTAAATGCCATTATTTTATAATATGAACAATAAAAATCCGTAAATTTAACCAAAATATCCTAAAACATTTTAGGATCAGAAATTTTAACATGCATGAATTAATTTCGTGATATATCATAATAACACAAATTTTACAAGTTTTATATGTTAATCTTTATAACTCGGAAAAACTTTTAACCGATTTGCATGCAAACAACCAAGGCTCTTGATACCGATTGTTGGAAAAGTAGATCTATATACTTACATATTCATATATGTTTTAATTTAATTTGTCATAAAATTAATGATTGATCTTATGCATGCAAACATTAAAACAAAATAAGGAAGAAACATTGTTCTTACATTGTGATTTTCGGTTTAATGGGCACAAGAGAGATCACCTTTCTCTCTTGTTCTTGAGCTTTCCCTTTTGGACGAACTAAGACCCAAGTGTAGGATCTCTCCCAAGGATTTATACCCAAAGCTTACTCTTAATTAAAATTAATACTATGAATACTAGATAATATTAATTTTGTAGAAAATTGACCCAAAAATATTATGGAACACTTAATATTTTCGGTTTTGGGAGGAGGGAGAATGGGAGCTTATTATCTCTCTAAAACTCAAAGAATTAGAATAATGAAGAATGAATTTATCACACAAAACATTTTGTGTATATAAGATAAAATAAGAGGAAAAACCAATTGGTTTTTCCTCTCTCAAAAACCGGGTGGTAGGATTAAGGGAGCCAATGCATGCACTTGTTTATCTTCACAAGGTAAACTAGGGTTGCATGGCTACTAAAGCAAGCAATCATTATGTTTACCACTAATTTAAACAAACACAATATTTGCTTAAACCACCCCTTAATTTCGGTACATTTGATAATATGGATTCCATATTATTTTTGTCAATTTGTCAATATGTCACATGTTATATGTAACATAAATTTGTTATGTATTTTTAACATATTAAAAATCAACGTATTAATAAAAATACGTCATATACAAAAATCGACTTAGTAATTCATAATTACTTGTACCAAAATATTTCTCCAATTATAAATCACAATAAATTGTAATTATAATAATTCATTCAAATTTAATTGTTTCTTTAAACAATAATTTCATCTGAGTAATGATACAATTCGATTACTCAGACCGTATCTCATTTTAATCAATTTCAATGTGATACGTAAATTTTACTTCCAAAATCGTCCGTCAATTTTCAAGTAATTTAATTAACTCGTAACATTATACGATTAATTAAATGATCAATTAAGAGTGTTGCCCTATAGGTATGACCTAGGGGATCAACTGATCACCACCGTCGCACGACAGTAATGTCAAACTCTAGTCAGCCAATCATTACCGATATATGTTGATCAGTTGACAGTAAAAATATTACTTCCCAATTGTATTCTTTATAATGAGATTTAAACATGTGATCATCATGATCAACAGTCGTGATCGCATTATTGTCGGAGGACACATATTCCAACATTTTCTTCGTGTTTTCTTCTTAACTTCTCTTCCTTCATTCTTATGGATTCTCGTGCCATGCTTCGTGTATCCCTTCATGCCCAATCCGCGATGCTCATTTCATTCCTTTTCTCCTCAAATGCATCATTCCTGCATCAAACATCAAAAGGCGGAAGTATCGACATTCTAACTTAAAAGGCATGTAAATGCTATAAACAAGCACGAAAACCGTATCAAAAGCAACGGCGCCAAATTTGGTAAGGCTAAAGTCATATCACCAAATCAAAGTAAAACTATCTTAAGACTAACAAGAATAGCTAGCAGTAAGACAGGTATCGAATCCACAGGGAGGCGGTAAAAGCTAAGTCTGTAAATATTTAAATTGTCTAAGGTAACCGATTTCTGGGGGTTGTTTTGTTTTGTTGTCTAACCACTAAATGCGAGATAAAAAGAAAGATAATAACGATAATATTAAAAGTATAGGATTTCCGGTTCACTAGGTCAATTATATGGGGTCTATTAATCAATTGATAGATCTACCAAGTTGTCTAAGGTCATAAGATCGGTCGACTCTATTATGCCCTTTAGATCGATTCTAACATGCGGTCGCTATAATTAGATACAATCTATTCGATTATCGCAGCCTATATTAATTCTAACCCGGTCGGTGAAAGGATTAATTCGCTACACTAATTAACAACTCAGGCCTAAGTTAATTAACTAGAATAAGAACAATAATCAAACGGCAACTTAAACGATTTCACTAGCAATTAATCAATTTCCCCTTTCTAATTAACCTAGATCCCCTTCACCCTAGATTAAGAATTTAGCTACTCATATTAAAGGTACAAACAACAATAACAATAATAAGAAACATGATTGCAAGCATAAAAGATGAACAATGATATAAATGATTATTAATAAAGGAAAGATTAAGAACAATACCGTAATTAAAGGCAATAGATCCGAACAATAACTAAACTAAGCTAAGTATTTGAGAGAGTTTTATAAGGTAGCTCTATTAAACCTACTGAAAATAAAGCATAAATAACCTAGGGTACGAGTTTTTGTATTTATAGTAATACATAACCGACTTAAGGAAAGTTGCGGGAATTATAAAACTGGAAGGTTCCTCGATCGAGCCTAAGTGGACTCGATCGAGGAACCACTTCCTCGATCGAGCCTGGCCTGGCTCGATCGAGGCACCAAAGTTTAAGAACACCCAACTCTCGAAATTGCGAAATTTAGTTGATTAGGTTGGTTCCTCGTTCGAGCCTAGCTTGGCTCGATCGAGGAACAAAGTTCCTGCTTTGCGCAATGATCTTCAAATGGCGGCCATTTCTTCGTTAGTTGTCAGAAACAAGCGATTTTTATGGCGTTGGAAAGCTAAGAGGATAAGCTTTAACCTCCAATTGGAATTACTTGAAAATAAGTTGTAGAACTCAAGATATGTCTCTTAAAAGGAAGCAATAATGATAAGAAGCTCTTTTTTTCGTGTTTTCTTCTTAACTTCTCTTCGTTCATTCTTATGGATTCTCGTCCCATGCTTCGTGTATCCCTTCATGCCTAATCTGTGATGCTTATTTCATTCCTTTGCTCCTCAAATGCATCATTCCTGCATCAAACATCAAAAGGCGGAAGTATCGACATTCTAACTTAAAAGGCATGTAAATGCTATAAACTAGCACGAAAACCGTATCAAAAAGCAATTAAGGGGAGGCATAAATATGTATATAATTATGACTCATCAAACTCCCCCAAACCATCTTTTTGCTTGTCCTCAAGCAAAGCAACACACAATACAAAAGGCAATCATACAAATGGCAAATAAACAACTCAGAGCTAATGTTGATGCACATACAAATCCCAAGCTATCCATATCTTGTAACAAATCAATGACTAAAGTGTACCAATAAAACAAATTCAAAGGTACGGGAAATAGAAAACATAGCTCAAGTCTCAAGTCACCATACTATAGACAAATGCCAAATACCTTTCGATCTTGCAAGACAAATTAGTTGGATTCTCGCGGATGTTACTCATGCACTCATAAGTATATAGGGTGAGTTATATGTGAAGATAGAAAGAAGTAGAAACACTCACTCAACTTATGAAACATGCATGCAATCTAATGTGATAGAGATTTTCCTAACTAATATGCAATCACATATGTAGACAAAAGTACATGTATCAAGGACAATAAGGGTGGCAAATGGGTTAAAGGGATAGAAATGGTTTGTGTCTAATCACGTTATGGATATGTGGAGCTAAGACGGTAGTCGCAGCGCTAACCAAAACAAAAACCAAATCTTTGATAATAAATGAACCCAACTTAGAGAAATGATCTCAACTTTACAACATATGAGAGCTAATAAATTACTCTCCAACTATGCATTTAGACTCTAACAACCATCCTTTTGATCCTTGACAAAACCAAATGAAGCAATCTCTTTTCTTTTCTTTTCTCTTTTTCTCTTTTTCTATTTTTCTCTCTCTCTCTTTTTTTTCTTTTTTTTTTTCGCTTCATATTTTTCTTTTCCAACACAAGGATACAACACAATCGCTAAAAGTATTTTTCTATACCCACAGGACAACAATAAGTCTCAAACCAACCATAATAGCAAAATAATTATGATAAACAAGCAACTGCGACTGTCCCGAAAAGGTAGACAAATTCTTGGATTGTAGCTAATAGGATGTAATTTAAGATTGGCTACAAGGGTTCAAACGGGCTTACAAAAAGGCAATTGTAAGGCTTATTTGAACGGTAAGAACGCCTATCCACATGTATTTAGTCAAATGAAAGCAATAGAAGTATCAAGAAATCAATGTCACACTTATGCAGTTTGATATTACACATTCCACAAGGAGAAACCACACTCAAGCCTAATTGACAATGAGACCAGTTTATTGATGTTCCTGGCCTAGGAAGCTCTATAGACCTCAGAATTTAAGTAGTTTACCAACGTAATTGTGTCAAATCTAATCAATATATGGCATGTCAATACGGTTAAGACTTGAATTATGAGCTTTGTTTTCATGGCTAACGAGTCAAAACAATGTACATGAACAACTATTTGGGATTCAAATGCAAAAACAATGCAAATTAACATCATAGTTATTAAATTCACCAAGACTCAACCTAAAACAAAGGAAAAACATGTTTTCGTGTTTTATAAAATTTTTAATTTTTATGGATTTTTTATATAAATGCACACAACAATAAGTAAAGCACACAACATAAATAAAGACTCCTCCCCCAAACCTAAATGTCACAGTGTCCTCATTGTGACGCCTACAACATAGCAATCACACAAAAATCCAGCAACCTAAAGGACACAACTAACAAAAGGAATGGAGAAGAAATAGATAATACAATAAAAGAAGCTACAAGGGAAAAGAATACTGGGTAAGAGCTTATGATTCCCCCAAACCAGCAGCAAAATAGGGGAAATTAATCATCCGCGCAATTCCTATCATCGTCAGCTACCAAAAGATGAGGTGACTCGATCGAGCCCCATGACACTCGATCGAGGAACCTACTGTCGAGCAAGAAATCTGCATTTAAAACAAATGCGCACACAAATCATAATCAATACAAGTTAATGCTCGTAACTAGTAAATCAAAAAGTAGTGCATGTGCTACACACAAGCATAAGTAGCACCAATAAATAGTCCAAGCAAAGAATAAAAACAATGAAAAATGTCCTGGCTCATCAAACTCAAAGTCTAATGTAAAATAAGAGCAATGTTCATCGTTCTTCAAGTCATCTTCTTGAGGAAGGAGATAAGGCACTTCGTTTGTCATAGAAGCTTCATCAAAAACTCTAACTGGTTCCTCTCTGAAACTTTCAGCTTCCAAAGCATCCAACTCAGCTTCTATATCAACATTCTCATCACAACTGTAAATCATCTCGGGAGGAGGATCATCTCCATAAATAAGCTTCTCTATCTCATCCACTTCCTTGCTCCATGGATATGACGCAGCAGCAGGGGCGTCAGGTGAATTCCTGTCAAAACACCAAGCAAGACAATCATCAAAAGTAGGATCAAGAGCATTAATCATATGACAAGAAGCTTTTAAATTAGGAGGACGTGATGCTTTGTCAAGACCAAAAGTGATAGTATCCTCTCCAATGTTGAACGTAAGACTCCCATGTCTAACATCTATAACCGCCCCTGCAGTATGCAAGAATGGTCGTCCTAGAATAATAGGAACACGAGAATCCTCAGCTATATCTATCACTACAAAGTCGACTGGAATGAAAAATTTTCCTATCTTAACTGGCACATCTTCTAAGATACCCATGGGGTGCTTAACAGACCTGTCGGCCAATTGGATAGTCATATTAGTACATTTAAGCTTAGTTATGTTTAATTGATTGCAAATTTTATACGGCATGACACTAACACTCGCTCCTAAATCACATAAAGCATTGTCAATAGATAAATGGCCTATAGTACAAGGAATAGAAAAACTCCCTGGATCCTTAAGCTTAGGTGGAGAATTGGCTTGCAACGCGGTGTAGCATTCATGAGTGAACGCGACAGTCTCCACTTCATCAAAAGACCTCTTCTTGGACAATATCTCTTTCAAATAGCATAAGCCGGAACTTGAGTTACCAATTCAGTAAATGGCATTGTCACTTGAAGCTTCTTCACTACCTCCATGAATCTTCCTAACCGTTGTTCAAGTTTAGATTTCTGCAGTCTCTGAGGAAAAGGTAGTTGAATTTTAATCGGCTCGACTTTTTTGGCATTAGGAGACGGTTTGGAAATATTATCGTCAGAAACAGGGGTGCCTCGATCGAGCCCGAGGTGCACTCGATCGAGTGAGGAAGATCCTCGATCGAGCCCGTGTCTACTCGATCGAGGAACCTGGCTTTGCTCCGTCTTTTTGCTTTTCGTCAAATCCCGTGTTTCATCTTTGTAAGTTTCTTTTTCATCGTCACTTAGCTCCAAATTTCCCAACCCCTTAGGATGCATGTATGGAACTTCATCATCATTAATGGGCAGTCCGGACCGTTATAAGAAGTACCGCTCCTCAAGGAAATAGAATTAACGTGCTCATGTGCTTGTTTACCTTGAGGAGGAAGACTAGACTGTTTTGATGGATTTTGAGCCGCCATTTGAGCAACTTGAGTATCCAACATCTTATTATGAGCCATAAGTTCGGAGATTTGAGCCGTTTGCTTTTGTTGCATCATCAAAGTTTGTTGTAAGAGAGCTCCTAACTCTGACACTTGTTGAAAACCTCCTTGATTTGGCCTTTGATAACCTCCTTGTGGTTGATTACCATGATTTGGAGGAATAATATATGGATTTTGTTGAGGAGCTTGACCATAAGCATTCAGACTCCTTTCAGGGAAGAAGTTAGAATATGGAGTACCTTGCTTGAAAGACTGGAAGGCATGAACTTGCTCAATAGTACTCATACACTTGGCCGCAGTGTGGCCATCTATACCACATCTCTTGCAGGACACTTCTTGTTGAACCATATGAACCATCTCTTGTTTACCCAAAGACTGAGTAGTCTTCAATTCAGCTATTTGAGCCAATATAGTCTCCAACTGTGCCGCAACCGCACTATCTGAGCCACTTCCTCTGTTACTTCCTCTGGGGTTACCATACTCAGCTGTGTGAGTAGCTATCTGATCAATCAATTTCCAAGCATTACTGTCATTAGTGTTATCTTGGAATCTCCCATTAGCAGCAGAATCAAGTAAAGCTCTATGATCATCATACAACCCGTTGTAAAACTGGTTACAAAGGAACCAAATCTCAAAATCATGGTGAGGGACGGAGTGAACTAGTCTTTTGAACCGTATCCAAGCTTCATTAAAATCCTCAGTAGGACCTTGCTTAAAACTTGTAATCTGACTTCTTAATGCATTAGTTTTCTGTGGTGGAAAATACCTCTTGTAGAATGCAAGAGCTAGAGAAGTCCAGTTTGTAATTGCGCCGGTCTCCATGTCTAAGTCCCTTAACCACTCAACTGCATCATCTCTCAAAGATAAAGGGAATAAAGTTTGCTTGACCTAATCTCGAGACACCCCAGCTGTCAAAGGAATAAAACAGCAATATGTAACAAATTTCTCCATATGCTTTGCGGGGTCCTCTCCTGCTTTTCCTCCAAATAAATTCCTCTCTATCAAGCTTATGTAAGAAGGCTTGATCTCAAAAGTTCCCTTATCAGCGGTAGGGAGCTTGAAGCCTTTACGAATAGAATCAACCATGGGTTCAGAGTGACTTGTTAATGTAGGCATCTTTGGTGTTGTAGAAGTCACAACTGCAGAAATAAGTGTGTCCTCTTCTAAGGACGAGTCTTCTGCGAAAGTAAATCGCTCGTAGTCAAGTGTACTCAAGTCTTCCACTTGACTTACTTCTCTTTGAAATTTTCGTCTGTAGCGAGAAGCCTTTTCTGGCTCGGGATCAAACGGTAGGATCTCTATTCTGTTAGACCTGGGCATACATGAAAACAACAAGAAAAGATAAAACTGTCTCAAGGAACAGAAGTTCCCTAAAACAAAGGACAAAAATAAACAGAAACAAACAGAACAATTGTTGCCTCCCCGGCAACGGCGCCAAGTTTGGTAAGGTTATTTCAGTCGTTGGCCTTAATCAAAGTAAACCTAAACTACTACCAACAAAATAGCTAGCGGTAAGTCAGGGTCGAATCCACAGGGAAGCGGTGATTATCTAGTTTGTTGATGTTTATAGTGTCTTAAGGTAACCAATTGTGGGGGTTTGTTTGATTTGATTTCTAATAGCTAATTGCAAAGTAAATAAAAGATGAATAACGATAATATTAAAAGTCTAGGATTTCCGGTTCACTAGGTCAATTATATGGGGTCTATTAATCAATTGCTAGATCTACCAAGTTGTCTAAGGTCATAAGATCGGTCGACTCTATTATGCCCTTTAGATCGATTCTAACATGCGGTCGCTATAATTAGATACAATCTATTCGATTATCGCAACCTATATTAATTCTAACCCGGTCGGTGAAAGGATTAATTCGCTACACTAATTAACAACTCAGGCCTAAGTTAATTAACTAGAATAAGAACAATAATCAAACGGCAACTTAAACGATTTCACTAGCAATTAATCAATTTCCCCTTTCTAATTAACCTAGATCCCCTTCAACCTAGATTAAGAATTTAGCTACTCATATTAAAGGTACAAACAACAATAACAATAATAAGAAACATGATTGCAAGCATAAAAGATGAACAATGAAATAAATGATTAATAATAAAGGAAAGATTAAGAACAATACCGTAATTAAAGGCAATAGATCCGAACAATAATTAAACTAAGCTAAGTATTTGAGAGAGTTTTATAAGGTAGCTCTATTAAACCTACTGAAAATAACCTAGGGTACGAGTTTTGGTATTTATAGCAATACATAACCGACTTGAGGAAAGTTGTGGGAATTATAAAACTGGAAGGTTCCTCATCGAGCCTAAGTGGACTCGATCGAGGAACCACTTCCTCGATCGAGCCTGGCCTGGCTCGATCGAGGCACCAAAGTTCAAGAACACCCAACTCTCGACATTGCGAAATTTAGTTGATTAGGTTGGTTCCTCGATCGAGCCTAGCTTGGCTCGATCGAGGAACCAAGTTCCTGCTTTGCGCAATGATCTTAAAACGGCCACCATTTCTTCGTTACTTGTCAGAAACAAGCTATTTTTGCGGCGTTGGAAAGCTAAGAGGATAAGCTTTCACCTACAATTGGAATTACGTGAAAATAAGTTGTAGAACTCAAGATAGAGCTCTTCAAAGGAAGCACTAGTGATAAGAAGCTCTTTTCTTCGTGTTTTCTTCTTAACTTCTCTTCCTTCATTCTTATGGATTCTCGTGCCATACTTCGTGTATCCCTTAATGCCCACTCCGTGATGCTCATTTCATTCCTTTGCTCCTCAAATGCATCATTCCTGCATCAAACATCAAAAGGCGGAAGTATCGACATTCTAACTTAAAAGGCATGTAAATGCTATAAACTAGCACGAAAACCGTATCAAAAGCAATTAAGGGGAGGCATAAATATGTATATAATTATGACTCATCAGATGTTCACAGAGATCTGGAGTAAGGGGTGAGGGTACGTATTAAGAAGCTCTTTTGATCGAACATCTAATCCCGCCCGCCTCGATAGCGGCCTCTACTAATGATTATGAAAATTGTCTATACTCGATATGTTGTCGGTTATATGCATGCAATGCAACATCAAATGTTTTAATCCTAACATGTGAGAATTAAACTAAGTCGGTGAACACGCAATTTAATCATACAATTGGGTCGAAGTAGGAATTAGGTTGATTACATGTGAAAGACATACAAACAATAAAATAAAAGAAATACAATAAAATACAAGAAAGAAAATTACAATAATTACATTGGATTTATTGACTTATGTCGAAAATACTTTTAAAACGGATAATTTGAGAAAGAATAAACAAATAAATTAATGAACAGGAATTAGGTGATAATACGGTTAATAGTTAATTTCATACGTAACTAATAAACTAGGTCAAAGCAACAACGGGAGTTTAGAGACAGAAATCAACCGGGAACAGGCGCAGCAAAGCTGCGTCCCTTGGAAGAGGCGCAGCAGTTGCTGCGTCCGTTCCTTGGCTCAGTTCTGGCTGTGAAGTCGGAATTGCAAATTGTTAATGTTCGTTGGTGAATTTAATGATCGATTATGAATCATTGACTCGGATGAAAGTGATTAGCAGGTTATTTACATATGATTAAGGGTCATAAAAACAATAAACATGGATGAAATCGATTAGAACGAATATTTACAAGATTAAGGATTATTAATTACAAATTAACAAACTAAACACATTAATTAGACTAAACATGATATTAATGACGGTGACGACGAATAACAAATACAAGTTTATCAAAGATGAATTCCAGAGATTCAACATGGGTAAATCGAATCTCTAAAACCCGAATTGATTTTAATGACGAAAACCCGCAAATATGAATTACTTGGGATTTAAGTCGGAAACTAAAAGATGATTTAATTATTAATGATGTATTAATGATATGTAAAATTATTATGCTTAAGTTATTATGTCAAAGAAACAAAAAACGATTGAAAACAAAAGAAAAACAAACAAATTAGCAAAAGACGAAGGAAGAAGAAAGGAAGCAGGAACTGCGGCAGCCTCACGAAGAGGCGCAGCAGGTGCTGCGTCCTTTCTCGACGTCTATCCTCTGATAATCCGTAAAAAAAAAAAGCTTTAAACACGGTTTTACAAATCGGTTTTAAGAGCACTTTCGACATAAACCTTACAATATGATTACAATAATAAAGAACAATAATTAAAAGAAGGATTATACACCCTCAGACTTACATGTTTGACGAAACGAGATGAACTAAGTTAACGTTTGGTGATGCTCGACTCGAATGTAGACGAAAGTGCACTCGTAAGAGGAAAACGAACAGATTGATTAAGTTGATTATTGTGTAGTGGAGTTGGTCAAATTGGTCGGTCATGCAAAACTAGGCTGGTACTCAGAAGGATCCGAGCTTACGTGGTCGAATGTTCAAACACGTAGACGCCAAAAAGTAAGAACGTGGTCTAGAATGCAAAGGGAGAAGAGAAGGGCGAACACTCGCGTGAGAAATATGAGGGACCGAAGGTCTCTATTTATACTAATCACACGGAGGAAGTTAGGGTTTTCGGAGAAACTTTGGAAGTGAATCTCGAAAAGATATGAAAAGATACGAAAAATACGCAGAAAAGGACTTGGGAAGAGGCGCAGCAGGAACTGCGTCCCTTGGAAGAGGCGCAGCACCTGCTGCGTCCTTTCCAAAGTGGTTTCCTCCTGCAGAAGAAAGATTTCCGTGTTTTGGTTATGGAATAACGGATTAATCTTGTTTTCCTTAATATTTTGTGTGAATATTACGGGAAATTCTTTACCAAAGATTAAAAGATTGCGAAAACATGGAATAGAAATATCCGGAACATTCCAACACATTCTGACTCGGTTTTAGAAAATGAAGTCGGTTTTTTGACCCGGACTCCAAATGTACTCTAATTACTGCCAAAACGACCGTATCGGCACGTAGATGATAATTAAGAGGTAGACACAAGTGTTTGAGTGATCACTTGACGATAAACTTACGAACTGTCACAAATCGTTCCGCGTACCAAACATGCGGCCCAATCATCACCGGGTGGTTTGCGGGAGGTGCAGAAATGAGGTATCTACAGAGCCCCCACTTTGACTGAGGCTTGGACAAGGCGAAAGGCAAAGTATAGCCATCAGGTCAATCGAAGATTACAACCTGACGACTATGGCGACGCAAGGCGGTTCAAGGGGTCTGAACCAAGGACCTGTCGTCGGGGACATTTTAGAGTCTGTCGACTATCGGGGAGGGTCGTTTAAAGTCCATTAGACTACGTAAGGAGGCTCGCCAGCCATAAGAAGAGACCATACCTGAAATTCCTTGAAACTCCAGGGGAAACAAAACGCGATATTGGGAGAAGACAGCAGGACATAGCCTAGAACTGCTGGGGGAAATCTGCTTGTAGTCAGCTTCAAACAAACTTCGGAATAGCTTGGGGTCGATGTTGATCTCCATGTCTCGAGAGGGAATGTCTATCCGTGAAATCTCGCTGGGGGAACATAATCGGGAACTGATCTCCATGTCTCGAGAGGGAATGTCTATCCGTGTACTCTAGCTGGGGGAACATAATCGGGAACTGATCTCCATGTCTCGAGAGAGTGTATATCCGTGTACTCTCGCTGGGGGAACATAATCGGGAACTGATTGACATGAGCCAATTCTTGTTATTTGCATAGGGAGCGGGAGCTGGAGCGAGAGCTTGCCCAGTCCTGAGAGGAGACAGCTCGCCTACTGAGGGAGCTCGAGGTTCGTGAAGCCGAGGTTGCTGCTCTCGAGGCGAGAGTTGTTGAGCTAGACGGCGACCAGCAGTAGCTTTTTCTTGTTGCTTCTTGTTTTTTGGCTGTATTTTTGTACATTTTGTACATTTTAAGACCCACATTTTGGACATTTGGATTTTGTTTTGGGGCTCGAGCCCCCAGTTTGGTGTACATATCCCCTCTTGGTTGTATATATGATGGCCTGAGTGCCTTTGCTGCTGGGTTGCTTTGTTTGTACCTACGGGTTAGCTTTGAACAGGTTTAGTAGATGACGGTTTGCGTCGTCATGCTGCCGAAATTTACATAGAAGTCACATAGAACATAAATTGTACACATGGCCTAAATTAGCGCGAAACCATGACTCGGAAACGCGAAAATTGCAAAAATTTGGCTGGAAATGAAAATGCAAAAATTTGGTCGGAAATGACCGGATAGTAGGGAGGGTTACCCCCTAAAAAAAGAAAAAAATAGAAACCTATAAGTTTGAAATGTAATGTGGAACGAGAGTGAAATGATTTCCCCAAAAAGAAAAAATGAAAAAGAAATGTATAAGTTTGAAAATGAATAAATTAAATTGGTGAAATGATTCCCCAAAGAAATGCATAAGTGTGCTAAAAATGATGAAAATGTCGATATCGCCTCGAAATGCGTGCCCGTGAAATTAGGAAACACGAAATATGGCAACCTGACGTATTTACCAAAATAATAACCCGTATGAATAGGAAATTATTCGTTGAGGAATTTAGGAAAGATCCAACGCGGAAAATCACATAACGAAGGCTGAGGAAGAGGCGCAGCAAGAGCTGCGTCCCTTCGAAGAGGCGCAGTACCTGCTGCGCCTGTTCCCCAGTGTATCCGTCCTGACGGATTTTAGGAAACAATTTTTAGTATAAATAGAGACGTCGAGGGAGGTTTTATTCACATAATTCTTCCGTATCTCTTCGTCTTATTACATAAAGCTCTCAAAATAAGTATACATCATGAATACTCTCGAAATTAGTCTAAAAGAATGGACAAATGAGTTCTCTAATGTGGAGAAACACGACATGGGTGCTTATAATTTTGGATCGCTTTTGAGCTTGAAGCTGATCAAGGTAGTCAAACCATTCCTAGATGCTTGTCTTGATTATTGGGACTCAAATTATCACGTATTTGCCTTCCCTGGAGGCGACATTTGCCCATTTCCCGAAGAAATTGCTGCGATTGGTGGTTGGGACCTGGAACATTTGCCTGCTAGTCCCTCCACTTCTCAAGGGTATAAAAAACAAGTTTTTAGACTTGCTTGGATTGGCAAGAGCTGATGTTGACCGTCTTGTGACCTTTAAAGGAGTGCGAATGTTGGACTTCATTGATCGATTCATGAATAGGGCAGATCCCACCATCTCTCATGTTGCGAGGCAAAGGGCATTCGGATTTTGCCTATTACATGTATACGTCCTTCATGGGCATGTTGATGAGGATATGACAGGCGACCCTCGTCTCTTGAGCTTGATTGAGCAAATGGAGCTGCGCAGGTGCCCAGCTTGTCTGTGCTGAGGAGAGATCCTATTGGGTTTGGATAACAGGAAAGCCAATCGCGACCTACCTTATTTGGGAAGTCCCATTATATTGCAGGTAAAAGAACTCTTTTTCTCTTTTTTTTTTTTCGTTTTTTTTTTCTATTTTTTTTTCCTGCTTTTGGTAGGTCTGGCTTATGGAGCGTCTTCGATTGATCGAGCCCCCAGTTAATGTTCCTGCTTATCATGCTCGCTCAATTGCAATGAGGACCAGGCTTTACATGGTGGACTTCACTCGAGTTTGCAATTATTGGGAAAACAAATTGAAGAGTGATGGTGGCCCCTTAATTAGATGGATCGTACCATGGTGGCATCTCAAATCTGTCACTGGAGTATCTTCTTTGGATCCTACCCGATCTGTTCGCATTCCCGACTTGGAGTTTATGATATAGATCTTCCCGGAGAGGTTGATGAGGCAGGTTAGATTGAAGCAGATGATTCCGAAGCTTGACACTGTCCCGCAGACTGCCGTGGTGCTTACTACTGAGAGTCGAAGAGAATGGGCCATCAAATGGGCTCAGACGAACATTTGGTTCTTGAATTCTTCTGTTAATGCTCTATGGGTGTCAGATTCCTATCTGCGGTGGAGGAAAGCTACTACTCCGGACGAGCGAGAGAGATTAAGGAAGCGCAAGCCTGTTGACTACAAAGTTCGCGAAGTGGAAAAGGAGAAGGAGAAGCATCTGACTGAGGGAGAGGAGGAAGCCGGATTTCGAGTTGTTCATCCTTCGAAGAAACCAAAGACTTCTCCTGCCGTCGAGATGGTGGTTGACAAGAATGGCAAAGCAAGACCACGAGAGAGACCGTTGGTGATTAGGTCGGAAGTGGTGCAAGAGCGTCCGGCTCGAGGTCGGGACCAGAAATATGATAGAAATGACAAAGGCAAGGGGAAGATGGAAGAGTAGCCTACGTCTTTATTATTATTATTATTGTAATAAGAAGGTGGGGTTTTCAGAATCCTAGCCTATTTTTTATTATGTAACGTACTATTATTATTAAAGAGATGAAATAAAAAGGTTAAGTGGTTAAGAAACCGTTATGATTTTCTATGATTATTCTTGTCGAATTTCAAATGCAATTGCAAATGTCCTTCTATTTACATTTAAGACAATTAAATGGGTTGTATCCCGTGAAGGATTGCCTACGTATTCATTTAAAAAATGAAATCAAATCCTTGCGCGTAGTTCGAGTAAATGTAAAAGAATAATTGTTCTAAGCAAGAGCTTGTAATGAACTTAGAAAATAAGCATGAGCTTCGGTTACTCCAAAATACAATTTAGTTTATTTGATGATATGAGAATGACAAATAGTCAAAATGCAAGAGCAAGATGACATTAGCTTAGTCCAGTTTGGCCAGGGGCCGTTTATTCCGTGCCACAGGAGCGACACGTGGGGTTACGCGAGGCGCGTTTTTTGCTCCTATTCTAGGCATAGTAACGTTTCAGTTGGTCCAGGTTTGTTGGGTTGGCAAATTCGTTCCCATCTAGGTCTGTGATTCTAACCGCACCCCCTGGAAGTATGGACTTGACTAGGAATGGCCCGGCCCAATTGGGTTTGAATTTTCCTCGTGGATCGACAGGTAAAAGAGCTCTAATTGATTTGAGGACCAAGTCTCCTTCTTTGATGTTCCTTGGCGTAACCCTTTTGTTGAAGGCTCGATTGATACGTGCTTGGTATGTGTAGATACCCGTATCCGTCGATATTGGAATTTATAGAGAACCCGACAAACACCCGATGATGATGGGACACATGTATTCATTAGTTGTCATTGTCATTATTTGGGTTCGTTTTACGAGGTAGAATGGGCGTCGTCGATGAAGTATTTTATTAATTTAAATGATATTTAAATTAATGTTTTTTTAAGTTAATTCATTTTATTATTTTAAATGATATTTAAATTAATGTTTTTTAGTGAGTTCATTTTGTTAATGATATTTAAATTATGGTTTTTTAGGTAAATTCAATTTATTTTATTTTATTTTGAATTTATTTTCTTAAGTTTATTTTATTGAAAATAAAATAAGTATTTGATTTGAAAAATAATTTTATGAGTATATTTGATTTGAAAAGTCATTTATTTTAATGGGTTATTTGATTTGAAAAATCGATTTTAAAAAGCGAAGAAAACTCGTTTTGAACACTTGTTTTTGAGCTCGGTTTTGGCTCGGTTTTTGAGCCCGTTTCCTTTGCGAATTGGCACGAATCTCGAGTACACTAACCCACCTTAGCCAAAACCCATCCACCCATGTTCGAACCCCCATACCATGGCCCAAATTCTCGTTCAAAACCAACCCCAAGCAGCCCGCACTAAACCGCAACAGGCCCCTGTTTTGGCCGCCAATTCTCGAGCCCAAACCCGCTCCAAACACTACCAAGACCCGTACCCATTAACCCTAACCCATACCCTAGTATCCTACCCATATTATCCTAGCTTAATCACCAAGAAAACCCCCCTCAAACCCTCACAAAAACGGCTGGACAGCAGCCATCCGTGAGCAAGCCCGATTGCTCCTTCCTCCCTTTTAACCTACTTTAACTCCTTATAAATACCACCCCTTCACCATACAATGATTCCTCTAAGTTCTCCCCACATCCTACCATCACTCACAAGCTTTAAACCTCAGAAACAAACCCTAAACATCCTTCAAAAACCCTAAACAAAACCGACACACAAACTGAAATTGTTTGTGTGTCTCCTTCGAAAACCCATTCGTTCCTCCATCAAACCTCCATAAAAATTCGAGTTTCTTGTTCCTAATTAACCACATAACATCCATCTACACATTAGACAAAGATTTACGAGCCAAATTGCCCTTGAGAGTACACGAGATCCCTCGAAAAACAGAGTGAAATAACACTCTGTTTTCGCGGTTTACTCTTGTCTGTCCAGTTCTGTTTGTGCTCGTTTTTCGTGCCCAATAACCCAAAACGAGCAGGGGTTGCTTTAAGATCCTTGTTCTCCTCTCTTTCTAGTTTCCAAAACATCTTTCGGATCGAATTTTCGTCGTGAAACGAGGGAGATATCACTGTTTTAAAATCGCTGTCCAGAAACTTTCCAAAACGCGTGTTTGCTTTATTCTTCGTCGACGACGGCCTCTCGAGATAAAATCTACCATCGATTACGACCCAAGACGGTGTCAACGATACATGTAGGTTGAGGGTGCATCAAATCCCCTTTTCTCTCCTTTTTTATTTCGTTTTTTTTATGCCTTTTTTATAGTTTGTTTTTTGTTTGTTTTCGTTTTGTTTATCGATTGTTTTAAATTAACTATGAAACTAGTTAGTCCGAGTATGAGTTAAAGTACCACCATGAACACCCGCGTTGACTTGAGATGGGAAAATAAACCGCTACTTCAGTCGGTCGTACACCCCCGTCTCATTTACATATCCTCGTGTTCAAGGTAGGGCATAAATAAAACGAGTTGTCTAACTTCGCTCTTCGCTTTCGACCCCCTTATTGTTTCGGCCAAATCGACATACCCTAGGACCCGTTGTATGTTAGTTTAACCTCTGATTGTTAACCTACGACGTATTTAGATGACATTAAATTAATTTAATAACCTAATTAGACACATTAGGGTACATCGACATAGCTTTAAAAATCGATTAACAATTCTATAACTTAATTGAACGCATCTCTCTTTTCACTAATTTTCTCGCTAGCATGGAAGTGCGTGCTTAACACCTTTCCATTTGCACTCGTTGACAAATTAGATTTGTTTTTAACCTAGTTCGTAATTATTTAATTTAATTTATAATTAATTAACCTTTAATTTGTTTTACTTGTTTCTAATATTGTAAATTTTGTTTTTATTATTTTTTAAGGTTCAAAATATGTAAATTTAATTTAGTGATTTTTTCCGTAATTTATTTTGCTGATTTCGAAATTAAAATGCAATTAACTTTGTTTTCTACAAAAACCGTGCACTGCACGGGTCTGTTCTGACTTCTGATCCGTGCACTGCACGGGTCTGCCAGTTTTGATTTCTTTTCTTCTTTTGTTTCTTTAATTGTTTACTAATCCTATTTTAATAAATATGGATTGGTGAATAATTTTAATGAGTTGGGTTCAATTTAATCAATAAGTTGTACCTAATTTATTTCAAACCTTTGTATTTGTTTAATTTAATTTAATTAGTTTAATTCTAGTCTAATTTGTTTACTAATTAATAAATCGGCTAACATCATTAATCAATCTAACTTAGTTTTAGCCTTTGTGTTTACATTTATTTTATTTGTTAAGACTTAATAGTTTAAGTTGTATTTTGTTAGTTTGTATTGTAATCTGAGTCAAAGTAATTACGATAGTTGTTGTAATTAGATTGAGTTGTAATTTATTTCTCGTTGTGTCGGCATGAAATGCCTGGGTTGTAATAGGATAGATCCCAATGGCTCCCCCATTCCTCCTAAGCCGTGTTTGCGCATCTTTTATTTCAAATCAACCAACATGCTAAAACAACTTTGACAAGGTTAGTATTCATGCATTAAACGACATAGAAATTGTTGTCACATGTTAGGGTTTTAAAACGATATTTGCATATCATATATCGTAGTAGCTATGACCTTGTTTGAACTCCGACACTTGACTTAGTAGAGGCCGTTATCGACGGGCGGGGTTAGGTGTCCTTATGGGCTTCCTAACACGTACCCTCACCCCTTACTCAAGATCTGTGGTTTGTGGATCCGTCTAAATACCATTGGATTACGAGAGTCATTCAAATCGAGTGATATAGGGTACAAGTCTTTATCTTTAATCACTCGTAGTCGATTGGCTTTATGCTTTTCGATGAAAGGTGTAAAGTTGACTTGAACGGTTCCAAGTTCCCAAAAAACTTGGTGGCGACTCTAATATGTCTTAATTCGATTCGAAAGAACCTCGAGTCGATTATGCCTAGTGTGGATCCCGCGGACGCGCCTTCCGAGGCCTTGTCCACGATTTGGCGACTCTCTTTGGGGAAAAGAGGACTAGTTACACTTTGTTTCTAGGGTCTTTTCCTCCGAGGTGAAACTTGAAAAGAAAGTGTTGGAAAGTAAAACATTACTCATAGTGCTACGATTCATGCATAAACCCTTAAGGACTTGCCCGGGCCGTCCCAGCGTTTCTTCGTGATGCGTGGGGGGCGACGTCCCACTATGCTAGGAAGCTGCACATTGCTCGCTTCCACTTCACCTCGCGTGGTTCTTGATGGTGGGGACGATCTTCTAGGTACTCTACCTTAAGACACCTTGCTCTATAAGACCGCAAAAGGATGGAGGGCATAGACCTTCTTGTAGAAGACTTGCCGAGACTTAGAGATGTCTAGGAGCATACATCCTTATAACATGAGAATGACAATGTGCAAATTGTTTTCCCGAGTCTTTTCGAATTTTCCCATGTCCTTTTCAAAACCGAACTTTTGAACAACTTACTTTCAAACTAGCATGGTTTTAAAAACGCGGAATGCTGCCCAAATAGGACTAGAATTTTCGGCCCAAAATGAGCTTTTATAGCCGGCATGCTGCCCATTTCAAATCTCATTTTCAAATCAATCCTTCATTTTTCGAAAATCAATCCAAAATGTCTCTCGAACCTCAACCAAGCATGAAATGCGTCAAGTCGTGTCCGGGTCGTGGCCGTGTTAGGCCGGGTGTGTTTCGTTCTAAGAGTCTAGAACACGACCTTGTTGGGTCATCCAAGCTCACCTCTTGGGCCTTGAGTCATGTTGGTCGACCTTTTGGTCTAGGATAGTCCACAAAAACGTCCAAGCTAGGCCATTTAGGGCGTTTCACCCGAACCTATGGGCTATGTTAGTCCAATCACGGGTTTAGTCACACCGAGTCCGGTTTATAACCGATTCATGACAGTTTGAGTCATGTCGTTTTGTCGAGTCTAAAATGAACCAAGGTCTAGATCCAACCGTGAGTCGAACCTTTGGTTAGTCAGTCTCAAGTCGAGTCTTTGTTTGAGTCAAGTTGGGGTCGTGTCCTTAAGTGTGCAGGGGCTCTTACTTTAAATATTGACTCGATGCGGGGTTTTCTTGTAGAAAGGCCGCCAAAAACCCGACGTCAAGCAATGGAAGATGCTGTTAACAAGCTTACTGAGGCCGTGAACCTCATGATGACCCGAATGGATGCAATCGAATCTAAGTTGGGTGAAGATTCCCCTCCACCCCTGACTGATCTGGAAAAACGGTTCAAGTTCATCGAAGACCGTTTGAAGCTCTCCCAAGGGAAGAACATCCACTATGAGAATGCTAGGGCTTATGCCCCAGTTCAGGATAAGTTGCCCACGAACATGGTACTCACTGACATCCCAAAGTTCAAGGGCACCGAAGATCCAGTCCACCATGTTAAGGCCTATAAAGGGTACTTAGCACTGAAGGGAGTACCTGCTGATATGCTCTCTGAAATTTTCGCCCAATCTCTGGGTGAACACCCAAAGGCGTGGTTCTATAATCTTGACCTCAAGAACTTTCCCACTTTCGAAGATATTACGGTGGAGTTCTGTAAGCACTATGCTGACAATGTTGAGATTCAAACCAACATAAGGACTTTGGAAGTGATGACACAGAAGGAAAAAGAGGGCTTTACTGAATTCCTCGCAAGGTGGCGCGCTGAAAGCGTAAAACTAGCTAAGAAGCCTGATGAAGTCGAAATGGTAGATAAGTTCGTAAAGAATCTACGACCTATTTACCGCAATGCTCTGAAATACCAGAATTTCGGCTCTTTCAAAGAATTGATAAGAATCGGAATAAAGGTAGAAGATGATGTCATAAGGGCATAGGCTGAAAAGCCGAAAGGGTACCAAGTGGCCTCATCGTCTAAGGGCAAGACCCCAGCAACCGCCCATATTGATGAAGCCATCAATCTCTTAGAAGGGCAATCGAAGAAGTCGCAGCGCCAAACACCTAGGGCATTCACCGATATTGGATGCACTTATACATATGCTCTCCAAAGGCTCATAGCCCAAGGAAAGCTGAAACCTATTGGTCCAACTCCGGACCCTCCCGCTGATCAACAAGGTAAATGGTATAAACCAAATGCCTACTGTGCCTTTCATCAAGGGAAAGGCCATGATACTGAAAGGTGCTATCGACTGAAGCACGAAATCCAAGACATGATTGAGAATGGAACACTCCCAATCCCAACTGTTAAACCCAATAACATCACCAACCCATTTGGCGATCACGCCAACTTTGTTTCTGTCGAAGACAATGTCGATTATTCCCATCTTATCCGCCCATGTCACTTGAAAGGGGTGTTTATTGGGAAGATATTTGTGGATTGCTTTGAATTCTTGCCAAACCCGAAGAATGAAATTCAAGTCGGGAGTCTTGCTCCAGAATGTTGTCCTCTCATTAACGAAGTTAATAAAAAACAATTCGGTTCACCAACCTTTATCACTGGCGTAGATCCTCAGAGGACTACCTCAGGATGGAGGCAGACCATCAAAGGGATCAAGGACAAGAGCCGAGCATCTAAGTTGACAGCTGAACAAGAGAAAGCTCAAGACCAGATTTGAAAATTATGAGTCGGGATCTGTTTTCTTATCTTAGTCGAGTCGAGTCTAGGACTTTCTTTTCTTGAAGTTGAGTCGTTTGTTCCGCGATGACCTAGGATGTGTCCTAGGAATCGTTCCTTCGAGTCTGTTAAGCATTTGTCATTCCAATAAAAGTTGCAGTTTCGTTTCCAAATATGTCTTGTTTCCAATCCTCAATCATTCCGAAACATGATAAAATGCACAACACACTCAAAGGTATCCTGGGGTAGAAATATGTCCCGTTTCAAAATGTAAGGTACACTAGGATCCCGTGTTTGATTCCTTTACCTATTCCATGTCTGGTGGTAGAAAACCTCCATCTGAACCAATGTTTGTGACAAGCTTTTAGATGATTCTATGACAAACCTGGACTAGCTCATTGTTTCCCCTATCGATGATGGAAGGCAAGCCTTTTCCCCAACAAAATCATCCCATCTCGAAGAGAGAAGATATCAACCCGTTCTAAGAAGGAATTGATAATTCTAACCCAATTTAGTTGGCGAAGCCCAGTTTTTAAGGTGTATCCGTTTGTGACTAAGGGAATGAATAGAAGACCATTTTCAAGAAGAGAAGAAAAAAGATGAAAAAGAATGAAAAGATAAGGAAAAAAAAGCAAAAGGAAAAAAAAGCAAAAGAAAAAAAAGCAAAAGAAAAAAAAATGAAAAAGATGAAAGAAAAAAAGAAAAAAGGAAAAAAGATGTTGAAGTTATTGCAGAACGCTTTTGGATGAATGTCGAAGTTACGGAAGCCAGAAGTCCAGTCAAGTACCCATAGTTGAAGTTCAATGGGCGAAGCCCAAAAGCTTAAGTAGTAACCTCTTTACCCTCTAAGTCCTTCCTGAGACAGTTACAAGGAGATAGTCGGGAATTTTGAGAATCATTCCGCTTGTGTTGTTATACCTAGCCTTTAGGGTCCAGACATGGAGATTTGAACCCACATTGTTTTCCAACCCATTTACACTCGGGTTTCATCAAACCCGAGACACCTTATCCAACCATGATGTAAGCCATAACCCATTGGCCTTAGCACCAGAAAATGAACCTTCAGAATGACGGTCCACTATTCAAGCCTTTTGTTACCAAGCTCCACATCCCAAAGAACCACAACCTTTTGTACCAACCCTAGACACGGGATTTAACGGTACCTTACAGGCTAGAATGGGATACGACATGATACCTTAGGTGAAACCTTCGAGTGTGTACACACAATCAAAATGCCAATTTAATGCACTTAGATCGAACTACGTCGGATTTGATTTCGCTCCACGCGAATACGTAGGCAGTCCTTCAGAATAAGGGATTCAATCCACTCATCAACCAAGTTGTCATCTTGTCGGTTTCTTACGGGTCTTAACCAAGTCCAAATGAAGCCACCTTTGTTTGAGTCGGTCTTAGCACTCGATGTAGGCTAGGATAAGGATATAGGTTCGGATGAATAGTATCAAGTCTCAGAATGAGCTTTATCTAACGGTGTAGGCAAAGATGCTCAGTCAGATAGATGTGGGTTTTTGTTGGGAACAGAAAATATGAAAAACCCGCTGAAAAGAAAAAAGGCGTGGAAGAAAAATAGTAAAAGCCCGCTGAAAAGAAAGAAGGCGGTGGCAAGAAATGATGAATACTCGCTGAAAAGAAAGGAGGCGAGGAGAAGAGTGGCAGAATATTCCCAACAAGAGTGATGTGTGATGTCCAACTGTTCTCATAAAATCAGTCTGTGTTTAGTGTCTAGGTGAAGCCAACGTTGTTGCTCCGTGAGTTTAATCCACCCTATCAATGCCAAGTGCTCTTGATTCCCATGTGCCCTCGGGAGCACGACCATGCCATACGATATCTACATCCCAAGTCGACGACCTTGTGATTCCCATTTGCCATCTTTTGGCGCCGGAACGGCCAATTTACATTTCTACCCCCAACAAGTCAATAATTGAATTAAAACCCGTGCACACTTACGGTTTTATTTTCTTTTTTTGTTTTACGGTAGCGGGCTACGCCCACGTTTGTTTACGAGTCATATAGAATGTCTGAGTCGCATTTCATGCTCACCTATCAAGGTCCGACTTCAAAATTTCAAAATCTCAAAAACTTTTTGCGATTTGTGGATAGATGATCCAAGTAGTAGAATCTTTTCGGGTCGATGGCCCAATTATCCAAAATTTCAAATTCAAACTTCGGGTCGATGGCCCAATCATTCAAAATTTCAAATTCAAACTTCGGGTCGATGGCCCAATCACACAAAATTTTGAAATTCAATTTTCGGGTCGATGGCCCAATTATTGAAAATTTTCAAATTCAATTTTCGGGTCGATGACCCAATCTTTCAAATAATCCAATTTCAAGATCGATGATCCAAATGTGCTTATGTGATGATTATTGCTAGTACGTTTTTGTGTTTCAAATATAGCAGGATATGCTTCAACTGGGGGCTCTAAAGTCTTCGACTTTAGAGCCATTCAAATCGGGGCTCTGAAGCCGTTGGCTTCAGAGACCATTATCAAGATGTAAAGGATGACATCCACCAAGAATTCAATTCAATACAAGAGTATGAAATGGAAGAATTCCGTAGCTGAAAGCAAATGATGAAAGTGGCGGCAACCTCCTCGGAAAGTCCCGTCCCATTTTGACACCTGCCAGCAGATGATAAATTTTGGGCAAATGTCAGCAGATGATGAATTTTGGACATATGCCAGCAGATGATAAACTTTGGGCATGTGTCAGCAGTTGCCGAACTACGACGCGGGTTTGATTCCGTCAGAAACGGATACGTAGGCGCCTAAGGATAAGGCTCAATCCACCATATATGCAATTTGTGGGTCGACGACCAATGACGATAATTTGACACAACAGAAGCAAGAGTCAATCCCCAACGAAGTTTTAGGTATGATCTCTTCTTATGGCTGGCGAGCTTATATACGCAAGTCTAATGGACTATAAACGACCCGCAGAATCCTCAGGTCGAAAGGGACCTGGGGTATACTTTGACTTTCGCCTTGTCCAAGCCTCAGTCAAAGTGGGGGCTCTGTAGATACCCGTATCCGTCGATATTGGAATTTATAGAGAACCCGACAAACACCCGATGATGATGGGACACATGTATTCATTAGTTGTCATTGTCATTATTTGGGTTCGTTTTACGAGGTAGAATGGGCGTCGTCGATGAAGTATTTTATTAATTTAAATGATATTTAAATTAATGTTTTTTTAAGTGAATTCATTTTATTATTTTAAATGATATTTAAATTAATGTTTTTTAGTGAGTTCATTTTGTTAATGATATTTAAATTATGGTTTTTTAGGTAAATTCAATTTATTTTATTTTATTTTGAATTTATTTTCTTAAGTTTATTTTATTGAAAATAAAATAAGTATTTGATTTGAAAAATCATTTTATGAGTATATTTGATTTGAAAAGTCATTTATTTTAATGGGTTATTTGATTTGAAAAATCGATTTTAAAAAGCGAAGAAAACTCGTTTTGAACACTTGTTTTTGAGCTCGGTTTTGGCTCGGTTTTTGAGCCCGTTTCCTTTGCGAATTGGCACGAATCTCGAGTACACTAACCCACCTTAGCCAATACCCATCCACCCATGTTCGAACCCCCATACCATGGCCCAAATTCTCGTTCAAAACCAACCCCAAGCAGCCCGCACTAAACCGCAACAGGCCCCTGTTTTGGCCGCCAATTCTCGAGCCCAAACCCGCTCCAAACACTACCAAGACCCGTACCCATTAACCCTAACCCATACCCTAGTATCTTATTCATATTATCCTAGCTTAATCACCAAGAAAACCCCCCTCAAACCCTCACAAAAACGGCTGGACAGCAGCCATCCGTGAGCAAGCCCGATTGCTCCTTCCTCCCTTTTAACCTACTTTAACTCCTTATAAATACCACCCCTTCACCATACAATGATTCCTCTAAGTTCTCCCCACATCCTACCATCACTCACAAGCTTTAAACCTCAGAAACAAACCCTAAACATCCTTCAAAAACCCTAAACAAAACCGACACACAAACTGAAACTGTTTGTGTGTCTCCTTCGAAAACCCATTCGTTCCTCCATCAAACCTCCATAAAAATTCGAGTTTCTTGTTCCTAATTAACCACATAACATCCATCTACACATTAGACAAAGATTTACGAGCCAAATTGCCCTTGAGAGTACACGAGATCCCTCGAAAAACAGAGTGAAATAACACTCTGTTTTCGCGGTTTACTCTTGTCTGTCCAGTTCTGTTTGTGCTCGTTTTTCGTGCCCAATAACCCAAAACGAGCGGGGGTTGCTTTAAGATCCTTGTTCTCCTCTCTTTCTAGTTTCCAAAACATCTTTCGGATCGAATTTTCGTCGTGAAACGAGGGAGATATCACTGTTTTAAAATCGCTGTCCAGAAACTTTCCAAAACGCGTGTTTGCTTTATTCTTCGTCGACGACGGCCTCTCGAGATAAAATCTACCATCGATTACGACCCAAGACGGTGTCAACGATACATGTAGGTTGAGGGTGCATCAAATCCCCTTTTCTCTCCTTTTTTATTTCGTTTTTTTTATGCCTTTTTTATAGTTTGTTTTTTGTTTGTTTTCGTTTTGTTTATCGATTGTTTTAAATTAACTATGAAACTAGTTAGTCCGAGTATGAGTTAAAGTACCACCATGAACACCCGCGTTGACTTGAGATGGGAAAATAAACCGCTACTTCAGTCGGTCGTACACCCCCGTCTCATTTACATATCCTCGTGTTCAAGGTAGGGCATAAATAAAACGAGTTGTCTAACTTCGCTCTTCGCTTTTGATCCCCTTATTGTTTCGGCCAAATCGACATACCCTAGGACCCGTTGTATGTTAGTTTAACCTCTGATTGTTAACCTACGACGTATTTAGATGACATTAAATTAATTTAATAACCTAATTAGACACATTAGGGTACATCGACATAGCTTTAAAAATCGATTAACAATTCTATAACTTAATTGAACGCATCTCTCTTTTCACTAATTTTCTCGCTAGCATGGAAGTGCGTGCTTAACACCTTTCCATTTGCACTCGTTGACAAATTAGATTTGTTTTTAACCTAGTTCGTAATTATTTAATTTAATTTATAATTAATTAACCTTTAATTTGTTTTACTTGTTTCTAATATTGTAAATTTTGTTTTTATTATTTTTTAAGGTTCAAAATATGTAAATTTAATTTAGTGATTTTTTCCGTAATTTATTTTGCTGATTTCGAAATTAAAATGCAATTAACTTTGTTTTCTACAAAAACCGTGCACTGCACGGGTCTGTTCTGACTTCTGATCCGTGCACTGCACGGGTCTGCCAGTTTTGATTTCTTTTCTTCTTTTGTTTCTTTAATTGTTTACTAATCCTATTTTAATAAATATGGATTGGTGAATAATTTTAATGAGTTGGGTTCAATTTAATCAATAAGTTGTACCTAATTTATTTCAAACCTTTGTATTTGTTTAATTTAATTTAATTAGTTTAATTCTAGTCTAATTTGTTTACTAATTAATAAATCGGCTAACATCATTAATCAATCTAACTTAGTTTTAGCCTTTGTGTTTACATTTATTTTATTTGTTAAGACTTAATAGTTTAAGTTGTATTTTGTTAGTTTGTATTGTAATCTGAGTCAAAGTAATTACGATAGTTGTTGTAATTAGATTGAGTTGTAATTTATTTCTCGTTGTGTCGGCATGAAATGCCTGGGTTGTAATAGGATAGATCCCAATGGCTCCCCCATTCCTCCTAAGCCGTGTTTGCGCATCTTTTATTTCAAATCAACCAACATGCTAAAACAACTTTGACAAGGTTAGTATTCATGCATTAAACGACATAGAAATTGTTGTCACATGTTAGGGTTTTAAAACGATATTTGCATATCATATATCGTAGTAGCTATGACCTTGTTTGAACTCCGACACTTGACTTAGTAGAGGCCGTTATCGACGGGCGGGGTTAGGTGTCCTTATGGGCTTCCTAACACGTACCCTCACCCCTTACTCAAGATCTGTGGTTTGTGGATCCGTCTAAATACCATTGGATTACGAGAGTCATTCAAATCGAGTGATATAGGGTACAAGTCTTTATCTTTAATCACTCGTAGTAGATTGGCTTTATGCTTTTCGATGAAAGGTGTAAAGTTGACTTGAACGGTTCCAAGTTCCCAAAAAACTTGGTGGCGACTCTAATATGTCTTAATTCGATTCGAAAGAACCTCGAGTCGATTATGCCTAGTGTGGATCCCGCGGACGCAGTTCCCGAGGGCCTTGTCCACAGTATGTTTGCACATTGTGTAATGCACGTAACCTTCGTTCATCCAGGAGGATGAGTTCTTCATATCTATCCCTTTTCCACTCGGCTTCTGGGATTTGACTTTCGAGTAAAATACAAAAGGATGGTATTTCTAGCTCGACTGGTTGTACAACTTCCATGCCGTAGGTCAAATAGAAAGGGGTGGCCCCAGTGCGCGTCCTAACAGATGTACGGTATCCCCATAAAGCAAAGAGTATCTTGCTTGGCCAATCTCTATAGTTGTCAATCATTTTCTTGAGAATCGTGACAACATTTTTGTTTGTTGCCTCTACCGCGCCATTGGTTTGTGGTCTATATGGCGAGGAGTGGTGATGCTTAATTTTGTACTTGGCTAGCAATTGTTTAGTCTCACCTTAGAAATGTGATCCATTGTCACTGATGATCTCATGTGGGCAACCATATCGACAGATAATGTTGGTTTGTATGAACTTTGCCACGTTTTTTGCTGTAAGACTGGTGTAAGAAGCCGCTTCTACCCACTTGGTGAAATAATCGAATGCTACTAGGATGAAACAGTGACCTCCTGTTCCGGCTGGAGTGATCTTGCCGATGATGTCAATTCCCAAAGCAGAAAATGGCCAGGGAGATGTCATGGCGTAAAGCAATGAAAGAGGGACATGTTGCACATTCCCGAAGATTTGGCAATTATGGCAATGTCTTACATATTTGATGCAATCAGATTCCATCGTGGTCCAATAATACCCATAACGTATGATTTTCTTCGCCATTATGGGTCCTCTCATGTGAGGGCCACGTTCTCCATCATGGACTTCTTCCATCACTTTCTGTGCCTGTGAATGATCAAGACAACGTAGGATTACACCAAGAGGTGTTCTTTTGTATAGTTCTCCTTGCATGAGAACGTATTGGGAAGCTAGCAAGCGGATAGCGCGTTGTCCCCTTTTGTCCATTGCTAGTGGATAGGTGCCATTGAGCTTGAAGTTTAGGATTGCTTGGAACCAAGGTTCCTCTGTAATTTCCTCTTCATCGGTGATTTGGTGCACATAAGCTGGCTCTGATCGTCGTTTGATGCATAAAGGCATTTCTACCATGCTATCCGGCATATTAATCAAAGATGCAAGTTTTGAAAGAGTATCTGCAAATTGATTTTCTTCTCGAGGTAGATGTAGGTAGGTCACTTGATCGAAGAATTGGGCAACTTGGTCTATTCTGGCTTGATAAGGTGCCAAGCTTTCGCTTCGGATTTTCCAAGATCCCGTAATTTGATTGATGATCAAAGATGAATCCCCATGTACTTGAAGATTCATGATGGCTAAACTTAATGCCGCTTGCAATCCAATGAGACAGGCTTCGTATTCTGCAGCGTTATTTGTCACCTCGAAGTCGAGTTTGACAGAGATTGGTGTATGCTCACCATCATGGGAAATGAGCAACACTCCTATTCCAAATCCTCTTAAATTTGATGCCCCATCAAAATAGAGGTCCCAGGAGTCTACATCCGTTTGGAGTATGATGGTGTCAAGCTATACCTCGCAAGTGCACGATTTATCGTTGTGCAAAATAGAGGGTCGATCCCACAAGGAGTTGAAAAGATTACTAATTGTTCTAATCCTATCGTTTAGCTAAGTCGGCAATAAGGGATGAGTTTGTTATACTAAAACTACCTAAAACAAAGTGAAATGCAAACTAAATAAGAAATAGGTAAATGAGCAAGATGAAATGATAAGATGTAAATCAAATAATTTAAAAGCCTAAGACTCGGTTCTTCCCAAAACAATTCATAACTTCACACAATTAAATCCCTAGGCCAATCATAAGGGTAGCTAGGTGAGGAGGAGATGGCTCTAATTCGCCTAAGACCCCCCTCTCGGGTTCGAAATAGGACACTAGCACTACCCACCAACCCCCCTCTCGGGTTCAAAGGTCGGAATCTTTAACTCAACAATCGACAACCCCAAAAATGTGCACTTTTCCAAGGAGGTCGAGAAATCGGTCAAGGTCATTAAGTACTCATCAAAATCCGGGTCATCCCACTCCCTCTCTCGAGGGTCGATTTCAAACGTTAGTCTAGAGGTACCCTCCCTTGGTTCTCCCTTTCAGTCTCAACCTAGGTTAGTGATAAGACCAATTCTCGGGTATCCAAATTACAACCTAACCAACTCTCGTTGGTGGACAAGGGTTACAAGTCGACACTACCCAAAAATCAATCCTTAAACCATGTCATTCCTCTAAACTACCCTCACCAATTTCCCCAAATAATTAACCTTTATGAGATTCAATTAGTGAAGCTAATCATGTTGGGTCAAACCGAGTCCTAGTGAAAGACTACTCACTAATCATGTTTCTAAAAGCAAGAAAAGCAACACAGATGGAGTCTTTAAGCATAAACATAATGGGAGGATGAATTCTACTTCTAAACATGCAAAAATCCAACAATAATTAAAGAACAAAGATAATTTAGTCTAATAATGAGGATGATTAAACTAAAAGACACAACCTTTAACTCAAGTAACCCAAAGATTCAATCTTTAGCACAAGGAAATCAAAGACTCGATCTTTGATGTAAATAACAAAGGTGAACAAAGGAAAGATGAACAAGAGTGAAAATAACAACAATCAAACAACAATGATGGAAATTTAACACAAACAATTAAACAAAACTTAATGGAAAAGCAAATGTAAACAAATGAAATTAGGAAGAGAAATAATACCAACTCAAATGCAAGAAAAGAATTTTGATTGAACAATAAAGAAGGAGGAACCTTCAATCTTCTTACAACCCAATTTCTACTACTGAATAATTGAAGAACTTGTTCTAATTAAGGAAAGATTAGTAATGTAATTAGCAAGATTCAAACTTGGAAAAGGAAATTAATTTAGGTCTAGGGTTGTGTGTACAAATGGTTAGGGGGGGGGGGGGGTATTTATAGTCTTTCAAAAGATTAAGAAGAAAAGAGGAGAAAAGAGGAGAAAAGCCCAAAATCCGCCTGTTGCTGCGTTCTGCCGGTGGACCGGCTGCCGGTGCGCCTACCGGCAGCAAGGTCAAATAAACTCGAAATTTTGGAAATAGCTGGCAAGTGTGTTCTGCCGGTGGACCGGCTGCCGGCCTGCCGGTATAACACTGTCTTCAGGTCTTCGAATGTTTCATTGTGATGTGCTCTGCCGGTTGACCGGCTGCCGGTGTGTCTACCGGTAGCGAGGCCAAACTCTTTTTCTTCTCTAATTCTAAACCAACTCTAGCTGCTGTGTTCTACCGGTGGACCGGCTGCTGGCCTGCCGGCAGAACACAGCCTTCAGCTTCCTTCTTCATTTTTCTTGGCATTGTGGGGGTGTGTTCTGCCGGTGGCCAGACCGGCTGCCGGTCTGCCGGCAGAACACTCTTCTCAGCATTCTTCACCCCTTTTTCTTCTCAAGCTAGCACGGGTTAGCCTTTCACTCGGGTTTCATTCCGTCTTCCCTTTTTCGAGGCTAATTCCCTGCAAAAGATCACGGGGAACCGTAATATGGCGGTACATGGAATAAAAGGACAAAAGATGAGCGAAAGGAAGCTAAAACTGTGCTAAGGAGGTTGAAACGCATGGAAAATGGGAAGTAAAAAGGTGTAAACTAATCACATATCAAACCTCCCCACACTAAAGCTTTACTCGTCCTCGAGTAAGTCCAAAGGCAATGCACAAGAGACAACCATAGTTACCATTGAGAGTGCGTGCACAATATAAGCATCACTCAATTATTCTAAAGATAATAGCCGAATGAGTATTAGCGCACTCAACGCCCCTTCAACTCACAATTTGACACCCATGAGGGAAGAGTGCCCTATTGCAAGGCAAGTTGGGTCTTGCTACAAAATTGCGATGCATCTATCATGAAAGCACATAATCAAACAATAGAATGCATGTAACAAAATGGTCCACTTTCCTCATCTAAGTGGCCGTATTTTTCAAACAACGAACCACGGTCTTGATCGAGAGTACCGTCTCAGAAGTGCCAATTGAGGTGCCAACTCCCTAAGCATGGCTCAAGCAACCCTAGTGTGACCAATGCCCGAGAAACAAATTCAAGAGCGGGGTAAGGGGAAGTAGGCAAGTCCGCCGAGAATTACTAAACCGATACGAGATTCAACAATAAAGACCCATGACTAAGGGGACCTAGGCAACGACATCCTCACGGTTTTCACTCGTCACTCAATGAAAGAACAAGGTGATTTTTGTGACAAATAGTAACCAAAATCACTCTCCTAACTCGACTAGCGAAAACGTGCCCGCAATCTAATGTGTAAGACCGTCCTATGCCCAATGAGATGCAAACAATGGTATAATGCACACAATATGAAACAAAGGGTTGTAACGGGGCTAGGGAGTAGGTCGAAACGGGATTGGTGCAAGCACCGTTTGGATATGTGGAGTTCAAATCAAGAATTGCCGACACATCGTAACCCATTTCTTATTGCAACACATGAGACACGTCTATGCCCTAACAAGAGTGGATATTTCCCTCCCCACACTTGAGATGTACATTGTCCTCAATGGACAAAAGCATAGGGAGTGAATAAGAAAAAGAAAAGAACATATTTTTGGAATTTTGATTTTTGAAAATAAAAATAACATGTTTTTGGGATTTTTGTTTTTGAAAATTAAAAAGACATATTTTTGATGTTTTGAATATATGAATTTCCTCCCCACACTTATTTATTTACATTACTTCCAAATGGAAATAAATGTGTGGAAGAAATTAAAAATGAAAATGCATGTTTTTTGGGTTTTTTTTTTTTGGCCCTCCCCACACTTATTTATAGACATGGGAGGGCATTTAGGGGAAATAAAAGAACATGTTTTTGTTGATTTTTGTCATTTTTCAATTTTTTGTGCTTTTAAAATAAGAATGCAATGCATGCTTTATTCTATATGCAATATTTAAATTACAATGCAAGGTATGCTAAGTGAATGCAATGGCTAAATGTGACAATATATTACAAATTTGAAATCTAATGCAATCCTATATGAATGCAACTATGTGAATTTCTAACTAAATGCATGCGAAAAATTAAACATGGATGAGAGTATTTGGATTTAGAGAGAGATCATACTGATACCTGTCGAAGTGAGTACCAAAAATAATATTTATAAATTCCGAACTACAACTAGCAAGCGGTAGTAAGGGTCGATCCACAGGGAGGTAGGGAGATAATAGTTGCTTTCTATTTTAGTCTAAGGGTAGCAAATGTGGGGGTTTTGATGAGAGTTATAACTAATTCTAATAACATAAATTAAATAAACAAGTAAAAGTAAATAAAGACGGTAAACAATGATAAAAGAAATACTAAGACGGTCGGTTCACTATAGCTGCGATGGCATATAATCCTAGGTAACTTTCGAAATACGGTCGCGAAGGATGGGGAAAACAAGTCCTCTCGGTCCATGTTAAATAGTAGCTACCTCTCGGCCTATGCTACTATTCCCTAAGTCTCATTAATACTAACTCTCGTTCTTGATTAATGATTCCTAATGCAAACTAAATCACGTTATCTCTCGATCTTAGCAATTTAGTCGTTTTAATTCGTTAATTATTGTCCATTCCTATCTCTCGATCTACGGGATGGTCAAGTTTAAGCATCTATCAAGTCTCCTCTCGGTCTCATTGAAAGATAAAGCACTTAACGAAACAAACAAAGCAAAACCAGACGCGAAGTCAGTCGATCGACCAGCTACCCCAGTCGATCGACCAACCGGCTCAGTCGACCGACTAGATAAGCCAGTCGATCGACCAAGCCCTAATGCGAGGTCACCTATTCTAATTGCCATCTACGCCATAGATCCCCTACATCTTAGCGGGGTTGATTTAGCTAGACATAACGGTGATAACAACAACAGTAGAATTGACGAAATAAGCAAATGATTTCATAATTAAAATAACTAAACAAACAATTAACATGAAACGTTAAATTGGCTTTGGGATTCTATCTAGCAAGAATTAATACTACTGAAGCGAATAAAAACAATACTAGAATTAAAGAGTAGAATTACCGAGGCAAGGGAACAAGATGAATCCGAAAGTAAATAAGATGCGAGCTTTATTCTAAACTACGAATAATGAATGTATAATAGGAACTGTCTATTCTAAGCTAATGAATGATGATTAAAAGGTAGACAGGGGTTACGTTAAATAAGAGAGTCACGTAAAACCCTACTCGAAAACCTAATTACAATTGGGCTTCTAATCTCGTCTTTAATGTGCGTCAGATTAAAATAGCAGTCGATAGACCACACAGGTTAGTCGATCGACCAACCTCCGCTGTACAGTAGCTTCTGATAATCGTGCTCAAGTCGATCGACCAAGGTCATCAGTCGATCGACCAAGGGTGCTGTACAGAATTGCATTCTGACGATTCCTGCAGCGCGCAACGATCTTAAAACAGCTGCCATTTCTTCGTTACTTGGTCAAATCAGGCGTTCTACACGGCGTTGGAAAGCTAAGAGGATAAGCTTTCACCTCCAATTGGAATAACTCGATTATCTGCTCTAGAACTCGAGATATGGCCATCTGAACGAGGCTGCAATAACGTGAAATGCTTCTTTGCTTGTTAAACTCGTACGCACCCTTGCTTTTGCTATCTTTAGGCCTTGAAACGCGCACCAAGCTCATTCCTCGAGTCAATACTCCATGTCAAATGCAATGCTAAGTACTTAGGGACGGATTCAGATTATTTTCCACTGAAATCTTCATATTCCTACAAAATCATAAGAAAAGGAAGAAATACACGAAACAAGGGAAATAGTAGCATAAACTACTCAATTGAGCTCTGAAATGCGTGTAAAATAGGGTGTAAAACATCATATAAATGACACGCATCAAACTTCCCCAAACCAAACCCTTGCTTGTCCCCAAGCAAGAACTAGACTCGATCCTAAAACCTAATGGAACGAGTTCAATCTCAGAGCGAAATGCAACATGTAAAGCCCAAACCAATTTAATGCAATAACTAACAATCAATTAGCATATGAATCATGCAAACGAGTTATGGAGTCGTTTAAAAATTGCTGAACCGTCAACTGTAGAGACTTATCAAATTGGACTCTCACGGGTCGCTCAAATCACACAAAAGCACAGGTGAGTATATGTAAAAGATAGAAAGAAGTAATTTTGTAGTGACTCTCACCTAACTACGACCCATAAGAACATGCCTGCAATCTAATATGAAAGTAATCTCTACAACCGTACATATGCATTCCAACCAAACTAATGACCAAGACACATGCCGAGGTAAATATGGATATGTGAGGTAATGGGTAAGAAGGGGCTAAAATGAATTTGGATATGAGGGGTAATAAGCCAAGCTAGTAACTTCAATCCAAACTATAAGCGAATCCCAACTTCAAACTCAATGTAAATGATACAAGACGGTGCCAATTCAAGGCACAAAGCTCACAACCTCCATAAAAGTTAACTCCCCAAAGAATATAAATGATAAAATGGGAGTGGAAATCACCAAATCATAAAAATTGCAACATGTGATTTTTTTGAACTTTCTCTTTCTCGGGATGCAGTCGATCGACCAATATGGTCAGTCGATCGACCGGATTCTACAGCACAGCACGCTTTTCCTTTTTTTTTCTTTTCCTTTTCGAATCGTTTTTTCTTCTCCTTTTTTTTTCTTTTCAATTATATTTTTTTTCTTTCTTCCCTTTTTCATCTTCCCAACATCATCTCAAATGAGCATATAACCAAATTTGCAATAAAACATTCCCACAAATACAAGTACTAGCTCGGATAAGGTAGGCTAATTTTAGACTGTAGTTTATGGGGCAAAAGAGGCTAAATTTGGCTATGAGGGGTTCATGGGCAAAATGAGAAAAGGGAAACCTCTACCACATGTGTCAGCAAAACCACAAACCGAATGCATACAGGTATTAAGCAGATTAAGTTCATATTTATGCAAATTTATGTAACATGTCTTATAAGGAGTAACTACTCACATTCCTAAATAAACCGGTCATAGATGACACCAGTTATAGGCTCTAAATCTCAGAAATATGATGTAGGTTGCCAAAATTCTAAGTCAAGTCTCAAGTTCAGCAAATAATTAACGAAAACTCGTAGACTATGCATATATGATTCTACTAATAACATGTCAATTAGAAAGGCTTAGGCATAAACAGATGAAAATGCAATGTCATCATAGAAATACTACTGTTCCGACTCGACCTATATGCTAAAATAAACGTGAATTTTATTGAAATTTTTTTGAAATTTATCAATTTTTTTGGATTTTTGTATATATAAGGGAAAAAAACAATGCAAAACAAAATGAAAACGTGAATGCAAGCAAATGAAATGCAACGCAAAACCCTTCCCCAAACCAAATCGCACAATGTCCCCATTGTGCAAAATCATGTAATTAAAATAGCAAAGGAAATGGGATTTTGCGGTAAAATAAAGAAAAATGACATGAAGTGGAAATCGGGAACTCACAAGACTTTAAGCGCAGCAAAAGGAAACCTCCCCAAACCAGCGTGAGCTAGGAGGTTTCAGTAGCCAGTAGTGCTACCAAAAAGTACCTGAAAAGACAAACAAGTACCACGCATAAAACCGAGAAAACAATTATAAAACGCAAAATTATGTGTAAAAATGAGAAAACGGAAGAAATCAGAAATTAAGCGGAGAATAAATTGAAGGGAATACTCCCTTAACTCCGCAAATCGATCAAACACAGCAGGGGAATGATCGATAACAGGTACAGCAGTGGACAGCGGTCGATCGACCACCTTACCCAGTCGATCGACCAAAATGACGGGAACAGAAGCTCCTGGAACTTTAGCGCTCAGTCGATCGACCAAGATGGCCAGTCGATCGACTGAAATAGCTGCTGTAACTTCCTGATTTCTTCGAATTAGCTCATTAAATTGAGCTAACAAGGTCTATAAACCTGCAAATACACATAATAACGCGCCCAAAATTGCGCAAAACCCAAAGTAACAGTCTAAAGTTTATAAAAATCCTAAGCAAACCAAACTAAGCGAAGTTTCGCGCACACGAAAAACGATAAATAGTCTAAAAACAGTAAAATAGTTTTTAAAAGGTCTAAGAAACGCATAGATCAGCGGAAACTATGGAAAATCTCCGACCAAGGTTTCTGTCTACATGAAGTAGCTTCCGCAGTGCTCATCTCAGAAGCTGGACTCCACTCTACTCCGCCTGGAATACTCAACGGATCATCTCTAGCATCTTCCCAAGCATGGCCATCATCTTCTAGCTCCTCACACTCAAGATCCGACTCCGAAATCTTGACTGGCTCCTTCTTTTTGAGCTCCTCGTCAGTGCCATAGCTAAGACATCCTAGACCGCCTCTCTGAACAATGGGCTCAACTGGAGTAACTGGCAGCTCATCCTTCCCCAAACCAGCTCTTGCAATAGATGAAACAGACAAATCGTCCTCCAATTTGCTCCCAATCTGGGGCGGAGGTGTCATAACAGGAATAGGCACAGGTAATGAAGGAGGAGTGTCAGAAAGCATAAAATAAGATTTCTTTTCAAGAAATCATATTACAGGTCATGGGCCACATGGGGTCTTTCTTCCTAGGGGACTGGGCAAACATAATAGAGTGCTTCCCTACCTTAAATTTCAAAGTCCTTTCCCCTACATCAATTATTGCACCAGCAGTGTGCAAAAACGGTCTTCCCAAAATAATTGGGGTGTTGACATCTTCAGGAATATCCAAAACAACAAAGTCAACAGGAAAAAAGAACTTTTCAATTTGAACAGGCACATTCTCTAAGACCCCTACTGGCTGAACTGCAGAACGGTCAGCCATTTGCACAGTCATGTCAGTAATGGCAAATCTAGTCAATCCCAACTTCTTAGCCAGACTCAAAGGCATAACACTGACACTAGCCCCTAGATCACATAATGCCTTCTCGATTGAGAAGGTACCAATATTGCAGGGGACAGAGAAACTACCTGGGTCAGACAGTTTATGAGTAGCAGTGTGAGTTAAGTACGAACTAGACTCTTCAGTTAAATGCACTGACTCCACAACATTCAAAGACCTCTTCTTAGCTAGCAATTGTTTCATGAATTTCGTATATGCAGGTATTTGATTAACTAGCTCTAAGAAAGGAATTTGCACGTTAAGACTACGCACGACATCTTTAAATTTATCGAATGTTACCTCATCTTTGGTCGGCACCAGTCTTTCCGGATAAGGAGCTGTCAGAAGTAGCTTTGCCCTCTCCTCTAGGTCTCTCACACCGGCATCAGTGGACTTAGTCTGAAAATCCACCACTTTCTCCTTGTTGTAGCTTGCCCCTTCTTCAGACCGTCTCATAAATGAACCATTAACCATCGTAGGATCATACTTTGGAATTGGAACGGACCCATCAACATCTGGATCTTGCCTCGATAGTTTCGGAGCTGTAGTACCCCGAAATAAGTGATCCCTCAAGTTGTCTGGCATCGGAGGACGAAAAGACTCACCTATAGCAGCGTCGTCAGTCGATCGACCATGCATGTCAGTCGATCGACTGACTTCTACAGGAACAGTAGCTAATGTATGTCGCGGACTGGTCGATCGACCGGGTGAAGTGGTCGATCGACCGTGATTACTGTTGGTTGCCTTTTTCTCGCCCTTTTTCTTCTTCCTTTTTTCAGCAGCTTTCTCGGGTCCATCGAGAGCAGACCCGCTCCTCAGCGTCATTGCATGTACGGTCTCAATACGCTGATTTAGAGAGTGAAATTGACTCGGTATCTCAGCTGCATTTTGATCCAATGTTGCAATATGAGATATCAGCTTCGCGATTAAGACCTGATTCGCCGCATTGCTTTTCTGTACCTCCACCATAAGCAGCTGCACTAGACTCGTCAACTCTGCAACTTCGTTTTTCAACTCTTGCTGTGACGGAGTGGATGGTGGTGGGGCTTCATAAGGAGGCTCAAATGGTTGCTGCGGTGAAGTAGGAGCGTAGTTATATGAATTGTCGAGCTGAAGTTGATGAAAAGCAAACATCTTCTCCTTAGGGTGCCCGCATCCCTCAGATGTGTGTCCCGTTCCGCCGCATCTCCCACAAAACGGCATCTGCTGCTCCTGAGAACGGAGCATGGGTGCACCCTCTTAAAGTACTGCAAATAAACAGCACTAAAGAAGAAGATAAGAACTGCCTCAAGGTACTCAGTCTTCCCTTGAGGCGAAAAACAGACTAAAATGAAAAACAACTGAAACTAGCGCTGCCTCCCCGGCAACGGCGTCAAAATTTGATACCTGTCGAAGTGAGTACCAAAAATAATATTTATAAATTCCGAACTACAACTAGCAAGCGGTAGTAAGGGTCGATCCACAGGGAGGTAGGGAGATAATAGTTGCTTTCTATTTTAGTCTAAGGGTAGCAAATGTGGGGGTTTTGATGAGAGTTATAACTAATTCTAATAACATAAATTAAATAAACAAGTAAAAGTAAATAAAGACGGTAAACAATGATAAAAGAAATACTAAGACGGTCGGTTCACTATAGCTGCGATGGCATATAATCCTAGGTAACTTTCGAAATACGGTCGCGAAGGATGGGGAAAACAAGTCCTCTCGGTCCATGTTAAATAGTAGCTACCTCCCGGCCTATGCTACTATTCCCTAAGTCTCATTAATACTAACTCTCGTTCTTGATTAATGATTCCTAATGCAAACTAAATCACGTTATCTCTCGATCTTAGCAATTTAGTCGTTTTAATTCGTTAATTATTGTCCATTCCTATCTCTCGATCTACGGGATGGTCAAGTTTAAGCATCTATCAAGTCTCCTCTCGGTCTCATTGAAAGATAAAGCACTTAACGAAACAAACAAAGCAAAACCAGGCGCTGAAGTCGATCGATCGACCAGCTACCCCATCGATCGACCAATGCTCGATCGGCCAGACTAGATAAGCCAGTCGATCGACCAAGCCCTAATGCGAGGTCACCTATTCTAATTGCCACCTACGCCATAGATCCCCTACATCTTAGCGGGGTTGATTTAGCTAGACATAACGGTGATAACAACAACAGTAGAATTGACGAAATAAGCAAATGATTTCATAATTAAAATAACTAAACAAACAATTAACATGAAACGTTAAATTGGCTTTGGGATTCTATCTAGCAAGAATTAATACTACTGAAACGAATAAAAACAATACTAGAATTAAAGAGTAGAATTACCGAGGCAAGGGAACAAGATGAATCCGAAAGTAAATAAGATGCGAGCTTTATTCTAAACTACGAATAATGAATGTATAATAGGAACTGTCTATTCTAAGCTAATGAATGATGATTAAAAGGTAGGCAGGGGTTACGTTAAATAAGAGAGTCACGTAAAACCCTACTCGAAAACCTAATTACAATTGGGCTTCTAATCTCGTCTTTAATGTGCGTCGATTAAAATAGCGATCGATAGACCACACAGTCATCGATCGACCAACCTCCGCTTTACAGTAGCTTCGATAATCGTGCTCCGATCGATCGACCAAGGTCATCGATCGATCGACCAAGGGTGTTTGTCATGAATGCATTCGTTAAACGATTCCTACAGCGCGCACCGATTTTAAAACAGCTGCCATTTCTTCTTTATTTGGTCAAATCAGGCGTTCTACATGGCGTTGGAAAGCTAAGAGGATAAACTTTCACCTCCAATTGGAATCACTCGATTATCTGCTCTAGAACTCGAGATATGGCCATCTGAACGAGGCTGCAATAACGTGAAATGCTTCTTTGCTTGTTAAACTCGTACGCACCCTTGCTTTTGCTATCTTTAGGCCTTGAAACGCGCACCAAGCTCATTCCTCGAGTCAATACTCCATGTCAAATGCAATGCTAAGTACTTAGGGACGGATTCGGCTTATTTTCCACTGAAATCTTCATATTCCTACAAAATCATAAGAAAAGGAAGAAATACACGAAACAAGGGAAATAGTAGCATAAACTACTCAATTGAGCTCTGAAATGCGTGTAAAATAGGGTGTAAAACATCATATAAATGACACGCATCACATACTTGTCATTTTGGATTGATTAGGGAGGAGGTTGGGCCACCGACTCGGCCCTCGGGACTAGGAGTCCATCTCATCATCATCATCATCATTTTCTCCAGTACAATACTCGGAGCTTTGAATCAAGTCATCGGGGTTGAAGGTGAGGTCACCTCCACTACCGCCACCCATGAGACCTCCCGTGAAGTCTCCACTCATCATCATCACACCGTCATCACCTCCCGTAGAAGCATCTCCCATAAAGGCCCCACCGGACCCCGTAGCACCCACGTCACTAGCAAAGAAGGGTCGGATGGCCCCCACCCAACGGGCGTCATGTCCCTCCGGTTTATACTCGGGCCTAGGGGTAAAAAGGGGGGCGGAAAAGTAGTCCGGTTGGAGGTTAAGACCTCCGTGAACCATCCTCCCATCCTTAGGGTAGTTCCCGTCGGGCCAAGTAAAGTAGGAAGGGTGTGGGGCATCAAAGGGGACGTAGTCCCGTCTACAAAAGTCGTCGTAGATCGGGTAGGAACCGGTGGATTGATCATAGTATATGCAGTCCAATTTCCGCCCCAAAATATCCCTCTCACTCGCGGCCTTTGCCGTGGCAATGTCCATCCTCTCCATCCACTCGGTAAGGGAAGGTGGTAAGGGAGGGTAGGAAGGTTGGCTCGAGGAGGACCCCTCACCGGGTTGGAATTGTCGTGGTGGGGGTTGGTGAGTTTGTGGCACAATGTATTGGAGGGAGGAAGGAGTATCCACTCTACGATCCCGTGAATACACACGTGGAGGATTGGGGGGAGGTTGGTCGGTGGATACCTCCGCTTCAATCGGGAGGAGGTAGTCTTCCTTATCTTTCTCAATTTTAATGGCGATGACATTGGGAAGCCGGATAGAATTCTTGTAGTTGATTTGCCAATACTCGTGATCGTCAATGGGGTTGACCTTAAGCCACTCAAGGTTGTTGGCTAAATAACGTTTGGTCAAGTAAGTGTCCCCGGGTATCCAATTTATGGTAGAAAGGTCTACCGGACGGTCCAAATTTCGAGCAATTCGGGTGATGATGCCACCCACATGTATTGGGACTTTTTGCCCCGGAGCATTGGCAATTTTTGACAAATTAATGGCAAGGTGGTGAGCCACATTAATTTTGAAGGCGGTGGGTTTTGTAAACAAGTAGGACCCCAAAATTTCAAGCTCATTGGTTCGAAATACCCCCGGCTCATCCACCGCAAGAACAGTGCATCCCATAAATCGATGCCACACCCGAATGACGGGATTGTGGCAACTAATTGCGGCCCTTTTCACCCCGACCTTATCCTCTAGACCGGAAATCGCCTTCCACACTCGGGAATAATGAAAATCAGCGGGTGGGTTATGTGATGCGGCATTATCTAACCCAAACATATGACCCAACCGACCCAATGAAATTGTGTGGTCCTTGTTCATAAGACGGAAATTAAGGGTAGCCACCAAATTTGATTGTCGGTGCTTGCTAATCCGCAAACTACTCAAGAATTCCCAAGTGAGTCGGGGGTAAGTATATTCATGCATTGAGTACATTCCCCCTCATTCCTACCCCGGCAAAGAAAGCTTCCGTTTCCCTAGCTAACCCGAGGGCCGATAAGGACGGATGATGTAAAAACTTAGTGGGGGTTAGGGGACGATTTTTAAATAGAATAAACTTACCCTTTTGAGTTTGGGTTGCAAACTCTACCGAAGGAAAATCCGGGTCGGGTTGGTATCGCTGGCGGCGCGCTCAATCAACTCGGCTTGGGCCCTTGCAACATCGGCTCTTGTTCTCCTTCCCGCCATTGTGAGGATTAGAGTGGATTGGTGAAGTTAGATTGAAGATAGATGGAGATTTGAGGAAGTTAGAGGGAAAATGGAGGAAAAATGAGGTATAAGTTGGGAAGAATGTGTCGATGAAATGAAAAAAATTAGGGGTTTTCTTGTGTTTATCGGTTCTGTTGTGTGCGTTGTGCCGGTATGCGGACCGGCAGCCGGTCTGCCGGCTGAGCACACCCCCCTTTTTTCCAATTTTTTCGAATTTTTCCTCCAAAAATTTGTTCTCGCTACCGGTGGACCAACCGGCTGCCGGTCCACCGGTAGAACACTCTTCAAATTCCCAATTTTTCTTTGACATGTGTGTCCTGCCGGTGAGCCGGCTGCCGGCCTACCGGCAGAACACTACTCTACTCATTGACTCAACTTCTTCAACTTCTCCAGGTGTGTCCAGCCGGTGGGCCGGCCCACCGGCTGCCGGCCTGCCGGCAGAACACACTCCCAGCAACAATTTTTCAACTTTTCAGCAATATAATGCATTCCCTGCCGGTGAGCCGGCTGCCGGCCTACCGGCAGAACACAACACTCTTCAAATTTTCTTCAAATAATTTGGTCTCGGTGCCGGTAGGGGCACCGGCTGCCGGTCTACCGGCGGGACACTACGTTCAGCTCTTTTTCACTTGTTTTCTTTCAACTTGTTCAATTTTCTTTAACTCGGAATTCGAGAATTTTTCGTTGACCTCGGGACTCGTGTTTTCCACAATTACGCCGACGCATCATGTCGAGATTTTGGGTCAAACGAAAATATGACTCGTGTTCTTCATAAGTGACCTCCGTCACCAATTCAAAGTTGACAAAGTATGGTTCCAAAGCTCTCATTGTCTACTTAAAATGCATGCTATATACAAATTCCATGGGTTGCCTCCCATGTAGCGCCCTTGTTTTATGTCGTAGGCTCGACGAAGTCATGAATCACAATCAATTATGGAGAAGGTAGGTATTGATGGATCTTACATTCTTCATGATAGGGGTTCCGGCAATGTAATGCTTGAGCCTTTGCCCGTTTACCTTGAAAGCTTGGTCTCCATCGGATATTTCAATCGCCCCATGGGGAAAAACTCGGACCACGGTGAAAGGTCCCAACCATTTTGACTTTAGCTTCCCCGAAAATAACTTGAACCTTGAGTTAAAGAGGAGAACCAACTCTCCCACCTTGAACTCCCTCCGTATTATGGCCTTGTCATGGAATCTTTTGGTTCTCTCCTTATACAATCTAGAGCTCTCATAAGCCTCTAGCCTAAACTCTTCTAACTCATTGATGTCAAGAAGTCTCTTTTCTTCGGCACTCTTCAAGTCAAATTTGAGAAGTCGGATTGCCCAATGCGCCTTGTGCTCCAACTCTACCCGTAAGTGACAAGGCTTTCCGTACACCAACCGGAACGGTGAAGTTCCTATCGGTGTTTTTAAAGTGGTCCGGTAAGCCCATAATGCATCGTTGAGCTTAGTTGACCAATCCTTCCTTGACCGGCTCACGGTCTTCTCAAGAATCATCTTAATCTCACGGTTTGAGATCTCGGCTTGTCCGTTTGCTTGTGGGTGGTAGGCAAGACTACGCCGATGTTGCACCCCATGTTTCTTTAGAAGAGCATCTAGAGTCCTTTCCCGAAAATGCGTCCCACGATCACTAATCACAATTCTTGGAACCCCAAACCTTAGAAATATGATTTTTTCCATGAGTTTTGTTACCGACTTTGCATCACAAGTTTTTGTTGGGATAGCTTCAACCCATTTGCTCATATAATCTACCGCAACAAGGATGTACTCATTCCCATGGGATGAGGGAAAAGGACCTTGATAGTCAATCCCCCATACATCAAACAACTCTACCTCTAGGATGTAGTTCATTGGCATCTCATGCCTCCTTGAAATATTGCCGCTTCGTTGGCACTTATCACACCCCTTGTCGTAAGTTGCCACATCATGAAATAGGGTAGGCCAAACGAAACCGCATTGGAGCACACTTGTGGCGGTCTTTCTTGAACTACCATGCCCTCCACTTGGCATATCATGGCAATGAGAAATTATCGGCTTCACCTCTTCACTTGGAATGCACCTCCTAATTATCCCGTCCGCACAAGATTTTTATAGGCAAGGTTCATCCCAAAAATAGTGCCTTAGATCATGAAAAAATTTCTTCCTCTTATGTGAGTTATAGTCATGTGGGATGACCCCGGATACCAAGTAGTTGACATAATCCGCGTACCAAGGGACATCCATAAGAGCATGAGCGAACAATTGATCATCCGGCAAGGAGTCATCAATTGGTAGTTCATCCTTAACCTTGTCATGGAATAGCCGAGAGAGATGATCGGCTACCACGTTCTCCACACCCTTCTTGTCTCTAATTTCAATATCAAACTCTTGGAGCAAAAGTATCCACCGGATGAAGCGTGGTTTCGATTCCTTCTTGATTAGCAAGTGCCTCAATGTCGTGTGATCGGTGTGTAAAATTACCTTAGAGCCCACCAAGTAGGAACGGAACTTGTTCATGGCATATATGACCGCCAAAAGCTCCTTTTCGGTGGTGGTGTAGTGTGATTGAGCTTCATCCAAGGTTTTGCTTGCATAATATATAGCATGAAGTTTGCCATTCTTTCTTTGTCCAAGCACCGCTCCCACCGCTACATCACTAGCATCGCACATCAACTCAAAAGGTTCTCCCCAAGTGGGAGGTTGCATAATTGGAGCGGTGATGAGAGCTTCTTTCAACCGATTAAAAGCATTCAAACATTCATTAGTAAACTCAAAGGGCACATCTTTGCCTAGTAACAATGTTAAAGGTCGAGCAATCAAAGAAAAATCCTTGATAAATCTCTGGTAAAAACCGGCATGCCCAAGAAAACTTCTAACTCCTTTGACATTAGTGGGAGGGGGTACAGTTTTAATCACTTAAATCTTGGCTTGATCAACTTCCAAGCCTTTACTTGACACAACATGACTCAAAACAACCCCGGATGTCACCATAAAGTGACATTTCTCCCAATTCAAGACTAGACCTGTAACGCCCCGTAATTTCGGACCGTTAATATATTTCGGAAATAATTAATTAAACAAGTAAAATTTGATATTAATGTATTTCAAGTAATAATAATTCAAAGAAATATAATTTTATTATATTTTGTAGTAAAGTATTTATTTTGATAGTTTTGAAATGTTTAAAAATAGTTTAAACCGTGTAAAAACTTTTTATTTCGAAATAAGGGCATATCGGGGGGGAAATGATAATTTTTTTCAACCCTTGGATGTTCCTCTTTGGAAATGGGAGTCTATATCCATGGATTTTGTGATGGCTTTACCCAGGACTTCCACTAGGAAGAATGCTATTTGGGTGGTTGTGGACCGATTGACTAAGTGTGCTCGGTTTATTCCTATCAAAGAGACCTGGAGTTTAGAAGTTCTAGCTGGTGCCTATGTGAATGAAGTAGTACGCTATCATGGGGTTCCTAAAGATATAGTTTCAGATCGAGACCCTCGATTTTGTTCTCGTTTCTGGACTGCATTACAAGAGGCCTTGGGTAGTAAATCGTTGATGAGCACGCTTTTCACGCCGCCACTGATGGTCAAACTGAGAGAACAATTCAAACTTTAGAGGATCTTCTTCGTGCCTGTGCCTTAGATTTCCAAACTTCTTGGGAGAAATGTTTACCTCTGGTTGAATTCTCTTACAACAACAGCTATCAAGCCTCCATTTAAATGGCACCATATGAGGCTCTGTATGGTAGAAAATGCCGTACTCCAGTCTGTTGGGATCAAACCCAAAATATTCCAATGTTAGGACCTGATTTGGTGACCGAGTCCACTGAACAAGTTAAGATCATTCGGGAGCGGATGAAGGCCGCTCAGGACCGTCAAAAATCATATGCTGATGTCCGTCGTCGACCACTTTCCTTTGAGGTTGATGATCAAGTATTCCTTAAAGTGTCACCTATGAAAGGGGTGAAACGGTTTGGCGTTAAAGGGAAGCTGAGCTCTAAATATATTGGACCTTTTCAGGTGATTGAAAAGATTGGTCAGTTTTATCGTTTAGAATTGCCCCCAAATCTGAGCAAGGTTCATAATGTCTTTCATGTTTCTCAATTGAGGAAGTACATTAGTGACCCTAGCCATATCATCCAAGAAGAGATTCTTGAATTGGAGCCTAACTTGGTGGTTGAAGAAAGGCCAATTCGGATTCTTGAAAAAGCCAACAAGCAACTTAGGAGCAAAGTTGTACCTTTAGTCCGTGTTCTTTGGCGTTGTGGAAATGTCGAAGAGGAGACTTGGGAGACTGAAGCTTCTATGTTAACTAAATATCCTGTATTATTCTCGTAAGGTATTCCTTTTCTTACTCTTTTTCCGAGCTACTAAGCCTTATTTAATCATAATTAGTAAAGATAGTATTCTTACTATAGAACTCTAAACTAAGATTTTGGAAATACTTATATGATTTTTAATGGTTTTAACATTAATGAGTGTTTAATCTCGGGTGATTGTAACGCCCCGTAATTTCGGACCGTTAATATATTTCGGAAATAATTAATTAAACAAGTAAAATTTGATATTAATGTATTTCAAGTAATAATAATTCAAAGAAATATAATTTTATTATATTTTGTAGTAAAGTATTTATTTTGATAGTTTTGAAATGTTTAAAAATAGTTTAAACCGTGTAAAAACTTTTTATTTCGAAATAAGGGCATATCGGGGGAAATGATAATTCTTTTGAACATTGGGTAAACGAATTTGGAAATGGGTCGTATGAGTATTCAATTTTCTTGTAATCTCGTGTTTAAGAACTTTGGTCTTGTCGGAATTTGCATTTGACCTACGGTTTTAATTATTATCGAAACGAGCCGAAACCGACTCGTAAAATCCCGACTTAAACCCGTCTCCCTCCTTTCCTCTCCCTTACCCGCGGCTCCCCTCCCCCTTTCTTTTCTTTTTTCTGATTTTCCTTTGCTTCCACCATCTTCTCCAACATTCTAATCTTCCCAAAACACCATTTTTATACATTTCAAGCTAAAAATCATCACATCTTTCTCGTTTCTTATCGGATTTTCACGAAATTTACATTTCCGGAATCCCCTCGTCGAGATCTACAACCTAGTATGTTTTAATTTCAGTTTTCTTGAAGTTGTTTTAAGACGAATTTTGGGTAATTTCGGTTTTATATACTTATTTTTGTGTTTTTATTGTTTATTTAGGTGAAGATTTGGAAGACGAGTTTGGGGACTCGTATATTGTCGAGGATAGCGGCTAGTGTATATTAGGGTTTGGGTTTTAAGGTGCTAATTGCTCATTTTCTAGCTTAAGGTAACATATTTCGAGTTACTCGACGAATAATCGTCACAATCTTTGTTGTTTTTGTATGTTTGGTGATTTTTGTTTGAGTAGTAATTTTCACATGTTAAAATTTGATGCATGCATGCTTAATTTATGTCTTTTGTTAGTTTAAGTTAACATAGTTGTATTGGGAACGATTAATTAGTGTTCAGACGATGTTATAATGAACAAAAATGGAAAAAAAAGAGGTGTGGGGGTGGCGGCAGCAGGCCCGGCAGCAGCCCGGCAGGCCCACGGCTGGCCCACGGCTGGCCCGGGTCGGCCCGTTACTTGTTTCGCGGTTTTCCATGCTTGTTCGTCATTTTAGGTTCATTAATGATATAATTAGACTAAGTAACATATGGTTAAACTTGGGAAATGAATCATAATAGTAGTTAAAAATTATGTTAATGGTAAAAAAATTATGTTATATTGATAGTTATCACATGTTAGGATAGTTTACAAAGTGAAATTGTAATTAATAGGCTCAAAATGAATTATATAGCTATAATTGTAATGTTTTGATGATTGTCTTGGCCGAGCCTTAGTCCCTTTGACCGATTCGATGTCGATTAATTGAGTGATTGGTCGACCGCAATTTAACCCGTACTGTCCGCAGGGGTTGCGGGTAAAAATTCGGTTGGATGAAATTTTATATGAATTAGATAATCGGCCTTTTTCTTGTTTTAGGCCATTTATCAAGCTTTAGTTCACATGTATAGCTGATTGAATTTAATAGTGTCTTGTATTGTAGAAATGGCCCTAGATTCCCCTAAAGCCTTTAATATTGTTAAAATTTGCTAGAATTGAAATGGGTATTGAATATCTCTTGCAGGTTGTTGTGTTTGTCATAGATAGGTCTTTATAGTCTCTGACGAGTATATGTTCACTGCTTAATAGCCTTTGTGTTCCTGACTAGTGGATTTATATCCAAGTTGGGGCATGACCTCGTTACTTATTTTGATAGTAAGTGGTCAGCTTAAGTACTAGCCAACCCTTTGGTGGACTCCTTAGGGTACTCACTTTGTTTTAGAAAAATTGTGGGTCTTGGGTGCGGTGGTGTGTATCCGCATGTCTAGGTCTGCGCAGATTTTAGGCTAGGGTTGTGTTGTGTCTTGGCCATGTTTTATTAATATTAACCGCTGAGCCAAGATACCGGTTCGATTACCTTCCCTACCTCGTGGTATAGACTCGAGTTACAGAGTGACTATTGACGGTACTAAGAACTTATGCCTGTCTTTGATATATTGCCCTTTCTTGTATGGTGATTTTATGAATTGTAATAGGTGAGATGTAAGCCGGTTACAATTGATAAAGTTTGGATTACAATTTGTTATATGTTTTACATGATAGTTTAAATTGGTCAAATTAGTATTCATATGTTATAATACTTGGAAATTAGATTAATTGTCATACTGTTTACATGTTTACTACATGTTACATTAATTATGACGATTCGTGGCTGGGAGGACTCGAAGTTACTCCCCACTGAATTGTGGCTTTCGTGTTTGTATAAAATGCGATTGACAGGTTGATGATGCTTTGTTGGGGTCACAGACGAGCTAGTGAGCATAAGGAACCTTGGACCTAGTTTAGCTATTCTTATAGTAAACCTTTTTAACTTTTGGTTTTGTATATAATTTGAAGGGACATATGTCTCCCTTTTCTATTTTGGGTTTGTATCATTACATTTTCTTATCGTTAGCTATAGCATGTAAATTAGTTCGTTAGCATTGCAGGTTTTGGCACCCGCCTCTTGGGAATGTTGGAAATGTTGTGATTGGTTTAGAAAAATTTTTGAAATTACAGGTTTTTATATAGTTGGACCAATTACCAACATATCCTACCAGTTTTTCCGTAGATTTTAGGTGTTAATTATCGCGTTAGTTAAGGGTGTCACAAGACCGGTCTCTTGACACCTTTTCAAGACCTTACTCAAATTAGTTAGACATCCATCAAATGAGGTGCCTACGACGGAGAAATCGTCCATAAACACCTCCATTATATCCTCAACATATTCGTAAAATATAGCTAGCATGCATCTTTGAAATGTGGCCGGCGCATTGCATAGCCCAAAGGGCATGCGCCTATAAGCAAAGGTGCCAAACGGGCACGTGAAGGTGGTCTTTTCTTGGTCATTAGGGTGAATTGGGATTTGGAAAAACCCCGAAAACCCATCAAGGTAGCAAAAGTGAGAGTGTTGGGCAAGCCTTTCCAACATTTGGTCAAGGAAAGGGAGGGGGAAATGGTCTTTCCTAGTCGCCTTGTTGAGGCGTCTATAGTCTATACACATTCTCCACCCGGTTGTGATTCTTGTTGGAATTAGCTCATTCTTGTCATTGGTGACTACCGTGACCCCGCCCTTCTTTGGCACAACATGCACCGGGCTCACCCATGCACTATCGGAGATAGGGTAAATTATACTTGCATCATAAAGCTTCAACACCTCCTTCCTAACCACTTCTTTCATTGCGGGGTTAAGGCGGCGTTGAGGCTCAATGGAAGATGCACTCTCATCCTCCAAATGAATGCGGTGGGTGCAAAAAGAAGGGGTAATCCCCTTGATATCATCAATTGAGTACCCAATGACATCCTTATATTTTCTCACAACATCAAGTAACTTTTGAAGTTCGGTGTCATTGAGTGCACTATTGACAATAATAGGGTAATTGTCATTAGGGCTAAGGAAAGCATGTTTAAGAGTAGAGGGAAGAGGTTTCAACTCCACTTGAGGAGGCGTAGATCTCTCCTCCTTTTTACCATCTCCTCTCAAGCTCTCAAATTCTTTGTCCGGGTCTTCTTCAATTGTTGCTTCCATAGCTAAAGCATACTCTCGGTGCTCCTTGCAATCTTTTACCTTGCCCTCAAGGAATCCTTGCAAACCCTTGTCTTCATCATATTTCTTCATATCAACCCATTCCTCTACCATGTCAATCATGTAACAAGAGTTTTCTTCCGAAGGCTCTTTCATAGCCTTGTTCAAGGAGAATTCAAACTTTTCTTCACCCACTTGTAGAGAAAGCTTTCCATTCTTCACATCAATCATGGCACCCACCGTAGCAAGGCAAGGGCGTCCCAATATGATGGGAATTTTTGAGTCCTCGGGGATGTCCATTACATAGAAGTCACATGGGAATGCAAGTTTGCCCACTTTGAGTGGGACATCCTCCACAAGACCGATGGGGTATCTTACCGACCTATCCGCAAGTTGGAGAGAAACCCTTGTTGGTGAAAGCTCGTAACCCTTTAATTTCTTCAAAATTTTGAGGGGCATAAGACTAATGCTTGCCCCCAAATCACACAAAGCTCTCTCAATATGCACGGTCCCAATTTTGCAAGGTATGGAATAGCTCCCCGGGTCTTCAAGCTTTTGAGGAGCCTCATTCATAAGAATTGCACTACACTCCTTGGATAAGTTCACCGTGGTAGTCGGGCTCAAGGAATTTTTGTTTGAGATTAGCTCCTTCAAGAACTTTCCATAGCTTGGTATTTCCTTGACGGCATCAATGAAAGGCATGGTAATGTTGATACCCTTCATCATGTCCATAAACTTTCCATATTTTTGTTCACGTTTTGCCCTTGCCAACCTTTGTGGGAAAGGAATTGGTGGCACATAGGTTTTCACAACTTGTTGTTTTGGCCCTTCAACGACCCTTGTTGGTTCATCAATCACCTTTGGAGTCTCCACAACAATTTCCATAAGTTCATCTTCAACCCCTTTTTCTTCAATTACCTTAGGAGATTCAACCACAATTTGAGGCTCAACCATATCACCCGGTTTACTACTCTTCCTTTTCTTGACAAATGTCCGGTCTTCCAAATCTCTACCACTCCTCAAGTGGATAGAATTTATGGTTTTCGGATTCTCCTCGGTTTTACCCAGGAATTTCCCATGAGAGGCTTGTAGTTGGCTCATTTGGGAAGCCAATTGGGAGATTTGGTTGTCCGTCATCCGTTGGGAAGCTTGCATTTGGGTTCTAAGTTGGTTGATGGATGAGGTTGTCTCTTCTTGTTTTTGAGTGGAATTGTTGATGAATTGTGTTTTGAGTATTGACAAGTTGGTTTTGGGAAGTCATCAATTGTTCCATCATGAGTTCCAAGCTTGACTTTGGTTGGGTGGATTGTTGGAAAGGTGGGTTATTTGGTTGGAAAGGTGGGTTATTTGGTGGGTTGAGTGGTCGAAATTGTTGTCTTAATTGGAAGGTTCTTCCTAGGAAACCCGGTGGACCTTGATTGAATGTTGTGTTCGGTTTTTGAGCTTGAAAGTTTGGTTGTTGTGATTTTTGTTGGAAGGTTGGGTTTTGGACATTTTGAGAGCCATAAGAGAAGTTTGGGTGGGCTCTCATTCCGGGATGATATTGGTTGTTGTTAAATGCTTGCTTGGCCGGACTAGACTCCCATATCCCGTTCACTTGCTCCATGCAATTTCCATCTCCTATCATCAAAGGACACTCATTGGGTGGGTGTCCTTGGTCTCCAAAAATCTCACAACTATAAACTTGGTTCCCCATAGAAGAATTGCTAGATGTGTTGCTTGAACTCATCAAGGCAACTTGTTGCTTAAGCTCTTCAATCAACCCTTTAACTTCAACATTATTGGCTGATTCAACCGTGGACTTTCCTTTCCTCTTGTGCCTATCATGGTTCCAATGAAAGGTACGAGAAGCCATCTCTTCAATGAGCTCTTTGGCCGTCTTGTGATCTATTTTATCCAATGCTCCCTTTCCCGAGCCGGAATCAAGGTTCATCTTCATTTCATTGTTCAACCCTTCATAGAAATTGTTGATGAGCTCATCATCCCCAATCCCGTGGTGAGGACATAACCTTTGGAGGCCCTTGTACCTCTCCCATGCTTCGTAAAGGGTCTCATCTTCTTGTTGGGTGAACCTTGAAGCTCACTTTTGATTCTTGCGGTTCGTTGGGGTGGGAAATACTTGTTTAGGAAAGCCTTAGAGGCATCATCCCAAGTCCGAAGAGAGTCGGGTTCACAACTTTTAAGCCATTCCTTGGCACTTCCCCTCAAGGAGTAAGGGAAAAGCCTAAGGCGTAAGGCATCCTCCGACACTCCTTTGGCCTTGAACATGTCACAACTATCCAAGAACTCGTTGAGATGTTCGTTGGGGTTTTCGGTGGCTCCTCCTCCGAATTGATTCCCTTGGACAAGTTGTAGCAAGCTGGATTTCACATCAAAATTGTTGGCTTGAATAGGTGGCTTGACAATACTCGGATTCACCACCTTTTTCGGAGCCAAGTTATCTCGCATAGGAACCGCGGCCATTGTCACTTCTTCTCCCGAATTTGCAAAGGGATTCTCAAAAGTTTCAAAGGTACTTGGTTCTTCTTGAAAGTCTTAAACTACTAAATTTTCTTGAGAAGTTGGTGTTTCTATAAGCCCTCTTCTACGTAGTGAATTTAGTCTTCTTGCGGTAGCTTCAATCTCGTGGTTAATCGGATCAATTGGATGACCTCTTCGAGTTCTCCTACTCATGCAAAAAGTCCTACACACTCAAGAGAAGGATTAGTAACACAAAAGACTTAGTCTAAACTAGAACTAAAACAATTAATATCTAGCCGAACTCCCCGGCAATGGCGCCAAAAACTTGATGGTGTCAAGCTATACCTCGCAAGTGCACGATTTATCGTTGTGCAAAATAGAGGGTCGATCCCACAAGGAGTTGAAAAGATTACTAATTGTTCTAATCCTATCGTTTAGCTAAGTCGGCAATAAGGGATGAGTTTGTTATACTAAAACTACCTAAAACAAAGTGAAATGCAAACTAAATAAGAAATAGGTAAATGAGCAAGATGAAATGATCAGATGTAAATCAAATAATTTAAAAGCCTAAGACTCTGTTCTTCCCAAAACAATTCATAACTTCACACAATTAAATCCCTAGGCCAATCATAAGGGTAGCTAGGTGAGGAGGAGATGGCTCTAATTCGCCTAAGACCCCCCTCTCGGGTTCAAAATAGGACACTAGCACTACCCACCAACCCCCCTCTCGGGTTCGAAGGTCGAAATCCTTAACTCAACACTCGACAACCCCAAAAATGTGCACTTTTCCAAGGAGGTCTAGAAATCGGTCAAGCTCATTAAGTACTCATCAAAATCCGGGTCATCCCACTCCCTCTCTCGAGGGTCGATTTCAAACGTTAGTCTAGAGGTACCCTCCCTCGGTTCTCCCTTTCGGTCTCAACTTAGGTTAGTGATAAGACCAGTTCTCAGGTATCCAAATTACAACCTAACCAACTCTCGTTGGTGGACAAGGGTTAAAAGTCGACGCTACCCAAAAATCAATCCTTAAACCATGTCATTCCTCTAAACTACCCTCACCAATTTCCCCAAATAATTAACCTTTATGAGATTCAATTAGTGAAGCTACTCATGTTGGGTCAAACCGAGTCCTAGTGAAAGACTACTCACTAATCATGTTTCTAAAAGCAAGAAAAGCAACAAAGATGGAGTCTTTAAGCATAAATATAATGGGAGGATGAATTCTACTTCTAAACATGCAACAATCCAACAATAATTAAAGAACAAAGATAATTTAGTCTAATAATGAGGATGATTAAACTAAAAGACACAACCTTTAACTCAAGTAACCCAAAGATTCAATCTTTAGCACAAGGAAATCAAAGACTCAATCTTTGATGTAAATAACAAAGGTGAACAAAGGAAAGATGAACAAGAGTGAAAATAACAACAATCAAACAACAAGGATGGAAATTTAACACAAACAATTAAACAAAACTTAATGGAAAAGCAAATGTAAACAAATGAAATTAGGAAGAGAAATAATACCAACCCAAATGCAAGAAAGGAATTTGGATTGAACAATAAAGAAGGAGGAACCTTCAATCTTCTTACAACCCAATTTCTACTACTAAATAATTGAAGAACTTGTTCTAATTAAGGAAAAATTAACAATGTAATTAGCAAGATTCAAACTTGCAAAAGGAAATTAATTTAGGTCTATGGTTAAGGGGGGGGGGGTTATTTATAGTCTTTCATAAGATTAAGAAGAAAAGAGGAGAAAAGAGGAGAAAAGCCCAAAATCCGCCTGTTGCTGTGTTCAGCCGGTGGACCGGCTGCCGGTGCGCCTACCGGCAGCAAGGTCAAATAAACTCGAAATTTTGGAAATAGCTGGCAAGTGTGTTCTGCCGGTGGACCGGCTGCCGGCCTGCCGGCAGAACACTGTCTTCAGGTCTTCGAATGTTTCCTTGTGATGTGCTCTGCCTGTTGACCGGTTGCCGGTGTGTCTACCGGTAGCGAGGCCAAACTCTTTTTCTTCTCTAATTCTAAATCAACTCTAGCTGCTGTGTTCTACCGGTGGACCGGCTGCCGGCCTGCCGGCAGAACACAGCCTTCAACTTCCTTCTTCATTTTTCTTGGCATTGTGGGGGGTGTGTTCTGCCGGTGGCCAGACCGGCTGCCGGTCTACCGGCAGAACACTCTTCTCAGCATTCTTCACCCCTTTTTCTTCTCAAGCTACCACGGGTTAGCCTTTCACTCGGGTTTCATTCCGTCTTCCCTTTTACGAGGCTAATTCCCTGCAAAAGATCATGGGGAACCGTAATATGGCGGTACATGGAATAAAAGGGCAAAAGATGAGCGAAAGGAAGCTAAAATCGTGCTAAGGAGGTTGAAACGCATGGAAAATGGGAAGTAAAAAGGTGAAACTAATCACATATCAGAGTATATCCTCATCCGGAAACGACCAGGTGTCTATCATTTGTGTATCATTGATGGGATTTTCTGCGGAGAATTCGGCAACGGCGCGCCCTTTTATAACTTTCAGAGGTACATACTTGAGATCGAACTCTGAGAGCATCAAAGTCCATATTGCTAAGCGTCCATTAAGAACGGGTTTCTCGAAGAGGTATTTGACAGGATCCATTTTGGAGAATATTTTGACGGAGTAGCTAAGCATGTAATGGCGTAGCTTCTTCGTTGCCCACACAAGAGCGAGGCATGTCTTCTCGAGTGGTGTGTATTTGCACTCGTACTCCAAGAACTTCTTACTAAGATAGTAGATAGCTCTTTCTTCTTTTCCTACAGTTTAAGCTAGCATGGCGCCCATGGCCGTTTCAGTTACCGTGAGATATAAACCAAGAGGTTGATCTCGTTGAGGTGGCATGAGCACTGGAGGTTTGGCTAGTATTTCTTTGATTCGGTCGAAAGCCTTCTGACAGTCATCATCCCACATGGTGTGATCTGTTTTCTTTAACTTCTTCAAGATAGGTTCACAGATCATGGTGAGTTTTGATATGAATCGACTTATGTATTGCACCTTGCCTAGGAATCCTCTAACTTCTTTCTCCGTTTGAGGTTGTGGCATTTCGATTAGAGCTTTGATCTTGGAAGGGTCTATTTATATACCTCGTTGGCTAACAACGTATCCCAGGAGTTTGCCAGATGTCACTCCGAATGGGCATTTCTGAGGGTTGAGCCTCATGTTGTACTTCCGTAGCCTTGAGAAGAATTTGCGAAGGTTCGCAATGTGCCCCTCTCTTTCCTTGGACATGACAATCATGTCATCTACGTATACCTCAACTTCTTTATGCATCATGTCATGTAAGAGAGTAGTTGCGGTGCGTTGGTATGTAGCTCCGGCGTTGATTAACCCAAACGGCATAACCATGTAGCAATAGGTTCCCCATTGAGTGACGATGGCGGTCTTATGCATGTCTTCTATGGCCATCTTGATCTGGTTATATCCTGCGTATCCGTCCATGAAGGATAGTAACGCGTGATCCGCCGTATTATCCACCAATATGTCGATATGTGGTAGAGGAAAGTCATCCTTAGGACTCGCTTTGTTTAAGTTTCTAAAGTCAACACAAACGCGGATTCTCCCATCCTTTTTAGGTACGGGTACTATGTTAGCTACCCAGTCTGAGTACTCGGAAACTTTGATGAAACCGGCTTTGAATTGTTTATCGACTTCTTCTTTGATTTTGAGAGCCTATTCTGTGTTCATTTGACGAAGCTTCTGTTTCACGGGTTTGAAACCTGGTTTGATTGAGATTTTATGCTCTGCGATGTCCCTGTCGATCCCTGGCATGTCTTTGTAGGACCAAGCAAAAACGTCTTTGAACTCGTGCAGGAGGTCTATGAAATTGGCCCTTTCGGTGGGGCTCAATGTTGTCCATATCCTAAGTTCTCGGGGCTCTAGTTCAGTTCCTACGTTGATGGGTTCAGTATTTTCTATCACTGCTCCCCCTTCCCCCTCTTGTAGTATTTCTTTGGCTATGTAGGGAGGTATTTCGATTGAGTCTGGGTCTAGGTCATTCTCATTGTCATCGTAAACAGAATTGCATTCAAGATAACACGAAGAGTAAGCAGAACCTGATTTATTCATATTAAAATTTGAGAAAAGTTGAAACAAAGAAGCCATCTGATCTGTAGTCAGTGGCAGTAAAGGGACAGTGGTTGGGACATTTCCCGAACTACTGTTGCTATTTGACACTAAGCTAGGAGAAACGAGGGGAGTGGGAATGACGACAGGAGGAGACTCTTTAGGAACTTCTCTAGACTCCGACTCTGACTCCGACTCGAATTCATCGTCTTCTGGTTCTCCTTTGAACATCTCTCCTTCTCCAGTGGTGAGCTTGAAGAGTCTTCCTTGATTGTTTGTCCACTTGATCGATTTTCTCCATCCTTTTTGCTGATTGGTGTTGGTTTATGTGATTAGCGCGGTAATGATCTCATCTATGATGCTTTCAGCGCTCTTGATTAAGGGAAGATCTTGGAGGTAGACATCTTCCTCGCTATCTGTCCATATCCCGATGATTACCTCCTCTTTTGGGGAGATAAGATGTGAGCAATCTAAGGTAGATTCGTCACTTGTAATCATCAGAACTCCAAGAGGATTCTGAGTGTTGTTAGGCTTACCTCTAGGTGGTATTGGTAGGCGACCGTCTTCAATCATGTTTTGAAGTACATTTTTCAGTTTGTAGCATTTTTCTGTATCATGTCCCTTACCTCTATGGTATTCGCAATACGAATTCTCATCCCAGAACTTGGATTTCTTTTCTGGTTCGGGTGTAGGGCCTATGGGTTGAAGTTTACCCAGCTTCATCAACCTTTTCAGAGCGTTGGAATATATGTCCCCTAGATTTGTGAATTTCCTTGGTGGGGTATTCTTCTTAGATGGCTCGAGAAGGTTAACTTCATCAGTTTTGCTAGTAGAGCCGTAAGAATGACTTATCGAGCCTTGATATCCGCGACCTATCGTTTTGGACAAGAGCCCTTTACGAATGTCATCTTCGATCCTCGTCCCTAGTATGGTCAAATCTTTAAAGGTCTTGATGTTTTGATACCTCAAATGATTTGCATAGATGGGTTTTAGGTTGTCCACGAATTTCTCCACGAGGGTAGCTTCATCCGGACGTTAAACAAGTTGAGTACTAGTCTTCCTCCACCGACTTAGGAAGTCGGTGAAACCTTCTTTGTCATTTTGGGTAAGAACTTCTAAAGTGCGCATGTTGACTTGGATTTCAGCATTATCCGCATATTGTTTAGCAACCTCGATTGCGGCATCATCTCAGGTAACGATTTTCTTGTGCTCTAGCGAATAGAACCATTGTTTTGGGATGGTGTCAAGAGATGAAGGAAAGATCCTTAAGAACATCTTGGGTTTAATGCCTTTGATAGACATGTAATCCTTGAAAGCACGGATATGGTTCAAAGGGTTTTCATGCCCCTTGAATTTAGGGATATCCGTCATGTTGAAGTTGGTTGGCAACTTGGAACTCACGGCCTCATACTTGTGATTATTTTCCCTATAAATGTCATCCCCCTTGAGATACATCAATTGCTCCTCCAAGTATTGGAGTCGTTTCTCAGCTGCAGTCATACCCATGGGAGGGTTTTCGTCCCCGAAGTTGTTCACAAATTCATCAGACACTTTACTTTCTCGAGGAGGCATCCTCGTTTCCACGGGCATATATTCGGCCCTTAATGGTGTCAAGGCGATCATACACTTGGTCTTGAGTAACTTGGAGTTGAGCTAGCGCGGCTAGGATTTGATCATTACCATTCTGGAGTTGGTTGAAGTTCACGTCGCTTGTTTCAGGCATCTTGGAAACTGAATAAGGGATCGACGACGAATCAAAACATGATCGACCATTCTAGCACACTTACTCGAAAAGAAATGTTTTGACTCGTGAAGTGGGAGTGTGCCACTTGTGTCAAGTGAGTTTTGAGGAAATGACAAAGTTTGAAAAATGTTGGTCCTAGTCAACTTTAGTGTAGTTGTAGGAGTGGACTCGAAGTGAGGTTTTGAAATGGGTTTTGAGGCCCGAATTTTGACTCGACAATTGGACAGAGTTTCGGCTGATTTTGCGCTAATATTAGGCCCAAGTTTCGAAAATTTTTACATTTTAAAGAAGGATTTTGATTTTACAAAAATCGTCGTGGTTTGTTTTAGAAATGGTGATCACATATGGTACAAACATTATACAAGCATTATAACGGGATGCTGAGTGCATTTAAAAGGGTTTTGGTTTAAAGGGTGGGTTGCCATACCGAACAATCAAACCCGAAGTCTGTGGAGAGGTTCGTACCAAACAAGAGTAAGGCCGATTCCTAGTCCATTTCCTTAAGTAGTGAAAGTCCTTGATACAAACAAGAGTAAGTATCATGGTATGGATGACGTCAATCGCTATCCATCCTTGGGCCCAAATAAGAATTAGGACCGTTTAGACGGGGCGATTGGTCGAATAGGTTGGGTTGGGCCTAGGAAGGCCGAATAAACGATCTAGGAAGACCGAGTTATGAAAACCGACAATTGTCTTGTACAAACTATTCTCTAACCATGTTCAAGTTTCACCCTTTTGGCTACACGTAAGTGTATTACTCCCCAGCGGAGTCGCCAAACTGTAGACACGGGCCCACGGGGGCGCTTGGGAAACAAGCGTTTGCATTTGTGGAGTCGCCACCAATTTATTGTGGAAAATTGGAAACCGTTCGAATACCTCGTGCCATGTCAAGACACAAAGTAGTGACATGAACACCAAGAACTCGTTACCCTTAGCATTCTATGTCTAGAATGACTCTCGTGGATGCCAATGAACACGGATGTTCACAGAGATCTGGAGTAAGGGGTGAGGGTACGTATTAGGAAGCTCTTTTGATCGAACACCTAATCCCGCCCGCCTCGATAGCGGCCTCTACTAATGATTAGGGAAATTGTCTATACTCGATATGTTGTCGGTTATATGCATGCAATGCAACATCCAACGTTTTAATCCTAACATGTGAGAATTAAACTAAGTCGGTGAACACGCAATTTAATCATACAATTGGGTCGAAGTAGGAATTAGGTTGATTACATGTGAAAGACATACAAATAATACAATAAAAGAAATACAATAAAATACAATAAAGAAAATTACAATAATTACATTGGATTTATTGACTTATGTCGAAAATACTTTTAAAACGGATAATATGAGAAAGAATAAACAAATAAATTAACGAACAGGAATTAGGGTGATAATACGATTAATAGTTAATTACATACGTAACTAATAAACTAGGTCAAAGCAACAACGGGAGTTTAGAGACAGAAATCAACCGGGAACAGGCACAGCAGAGCTGCGTCCCTTGGAAGAGGCGCAGCAGTTGCTGCGTCCGTTCCTTGGCTCAGTTCTGGCTGTGAAGCCGGAATTGCAAATTGTTAATGTTCGTTGGTGAATTTAATGATCGATTATGAATAATTGACTCGGATAAAAATGATTAGCAGGTTATTTACATGTGATTAAGGGTCATAAAAACAATAAACATGGATGAAATTGATTAGAACGAATATTTACAAGATTAAGGATTATTAATTACAAATTAACAAACTAAACACATTAAATAGACTAAACAGGTTATTAATGACGGTGACGAAGAATAACAAATACAAGTTTATCAAAGATGAATTCCAGAGATTCAACATGGGTAAATCGAATCTCTAAAACCCGAATTGATTTTAATGACGAAAACCCGCAAATATGAATTACTTGGGATTTAAATCGGGAACTAAAAGATGAGATAATTATTAATGATGTATTAATGATATGTCAGATTATTATGCTTAAGTTATTATGTCAAAGAAACAACAAACGATTGAAAACAAAAGAAAAACAAACAAATGAACAAAAGACGAAGGAAGAAGAAAGGAAGCAGGAACTGCGGCAGCCTCACGAAGAGGCGCAACAGGTGCTGCGTCCCTTCGAAGAGGCGCAGCAGTTACTGCGTCCTTTCTCGACGTCTGTCTTCTGATAATCCGTAAAAAAAAAAGCTTTAAACACGGTTTTATAAATCGGTTTTAAGAGGACTTTCGACATAAACCTTACAATATGATTACAATAATAAAGAACAATAATTAAAAGAAGGATTATACACCCTCATACTTAAATGTTTGACGAAACGAGATGAACTAAGTTAACGTTTAGTGATGCTCGACTCGAATGTAGACGAAAGTGCCCTCGTAAGAGGAAAACGAACAGATTGATTAAGTTGATTATTGTGTAGTGGAGTTGGTCAAATTGGTCGGTCATGCAAAATGAGACTGGTACTCAGAAGGATCTGAGCTTACGTGGTCGAATGTTCAAGCACGTAGACGCCAAAAAGTAAGAACGAGGTCTAGAATGCAAAGAGAGAAGAGAAGGGCGGACACTCGCGTGAGAAATATGAGGGACCGAAGGTCTCTATTTATACTAATCACACGGAGGAAGTTAGGGTTTTCGGATAAAATTTGGAAGTGAATCTCGAAAAGATATGAAAAGATACGAAAAATACGCAGAAAAGGACTTGGGAAGAGGCGCAGCAGGCACTGCATCCCTTGGAAGAGGCGCAGCACCTGCTGCGTCCTTTCCCAAGTGGTTTCCTCCTGCTGAAGAAAGATTTCCGTGTTTTGGTTATGGAATAACGGATTAATCTTATTTTCCTTAATATTTTGTGTGAATATTACTGTAGATACCTCATTTCTGCACCTCCCGCAAACCACCCGGTGATGATTGGGCCGCATGTTTGGTACGCGGAACGATTTGTGACAGTTCGTAAGTTTAACGTCAAGTGATCGCTCAAACACTTATGTCCACCTCTTAATTGTCATCTACGTGCCGATACGGTCGTTTTGGCAGTAATTAGAGTACATTTGAAGTCCGGGTCATAAAACCGTCTTCATTTTCTGAAACCGAGTCAGAATGTTCTGGAATGTTCCGGATATTTCTATTCCATGTTTTCGCAATCTTTTAATCTTTGGTAAAGAATTTCCCGTAATATTCACACAAAATATTAAGGAAAACAAGATTATTCCGTTATTCCATAAACTAAACACGGAAATCTTTCTTCCGCAGGGGGAACCCACTTTGGAAAGGACGCAGCAGGTGTTGCGCCTCTTCCAAGAGACGCAGTGCCTGCTGCGCCTCTTCCCAAGTCCTTTTCTGCGTATTTTTCGTATCTTTTCATATCTTTTCGAGATTCACTTCCAAAGTTTCTCCGAAAATCCTATTTCCTCTGTGTGATTAGTATAAATATAGACCTTCGATCTCACATATTTCTCACGCGAGTGTCCGCCCTTCTCTTCTCCATTTGCATTCTAAACCACGTTCTTACTTTTTGGCGTCTACGTGCTTGAACTTTCTACCATGTAAGCTCGGATCTTTCTGAGTACCAGCCTCGTTTTGCATGACCAACCAATTTGACCAACTCCACCATAATCAACTTAATCAATCTGTTTAATTTCCTCTTACGAGGGCACTTTCGTCTACATTCGAGTCGAGCATCACTAAACGTATACTTAGTTCATCTCGTTTCGTCAAACATGTAAGTCTGAGGGTGTAAATCCCTATTTTATTATTGTTATTTATTGTAATCATAATGGAAGGTTTATGTCGAAAGTATTTCTAAAACCGATTTATAAAACCATGCTTTAAATACTTTTCTACGAATTACCAGAAGATGACCGTCGAGAAAGGATGCAGCAACTGCTGCGCCTCTTCGAAGGGACGCAGCACCTTTGCGCGCTCTTAGGGGCCGCCGATTCCTGCTTCCTTTCTTCTTCCTTCGTCCTTTGATGATTCGATTGTTTTATTTCTTTCTTCAATTGTTCATTGTTCATATGACGATTTAAGCATAATAATTCAAACATGTAATATATTCATCGTTATTAATATTTAATCCATCATAAATTCCCGACTTAAATCCCTTATAATTAATATTTGCGGGTTTTCGTCATTAAAGTCAAATTCGGATTTTAGAGGTTCGATTCATCCCTATTGAGTCTCTGGAATTCCTCTTTGATATATTTCCCACCTTTTGTTTATCATATCCATCATTAATTCGTCATTAATAACCTGTTTAACCTAATTAATTAGTTAATTCATTAATTTGTTAATTAATCCATTAAATCTTGTAATTAGTTCGTTCTAATTAGTTTTGTCCATGTTTATTGTTTTCATGACCCTTATTCACATGTAAATAATCTGCTAATCACTTTCACCCGAGTCAAATAGCATAATCAAGCATTAAATTCACCAACGAACATTAACGACTTGCAATTCCGGCTTCACAGCCAGAACTGAGCCAAGGAACAGACGCAGCAACTGCTGCGCCTCTTCCAAGGGACGCACCTCTGCTGCGCCTGTTCCTGGTTGATTTCTGTCTCTGAATTCCCGTGTTGCCTTGACTTAATTACGTATTTAATTAACTATTATTCGTATTATCACCTTAATTCATGTTCGTTAATTCGTTTATTTCCTTCTTTTCCAAATTATCCGTTTTAGAAGTATTTTCGACATAAATCAATTAACCCAATGTAATTATTGTAATTTTCTTTATTGTATTATTATTGTAATTTTCTTTATATTTCCTTGTATGCCTTCACATGTAATTAAACTTAAATCCCGACTTTGACATTAATTGTATGATAAATTACGTGTTCACCGACTTAGTCTACTTCTCACATGTTAGGATTAATCTATGGATGTTGCATTGCATGCATATAATCGACAATATATCGAGTATAGACAACTTCTCTAATCATTAGTAGAGGTCGCTATCGAGGCGGGCGGGATTAGGTGTTCGATCAAAAGAGCTTCCTAATACGTACCCTCACCCTTTACTCCATATCTCTGTGAACATCCGTGTTCATTGGCCTCCACGAGAGTCATTCTAGACATAGAATGCTAAGGGTAACGAGTTCTTGGTGTTCATGTCACTACTTTGTGTCTTGACATGACACGAGGTATTCGAACGGTTTCCAATTTTCCACAATAAATTGGTGGCGACTCCACAAATGCAAACGCTTGTTTTCCAAGCGCCCCCGTGGCCCATGTCCACAATTACGGGAAATTCTTTACCAAAGATTAAAAGATTGCGAAAACATGGAATAGAACTATCCGGAACATTCCAGAACATTCTGACTCGGTTTTAGAAAATGAAGACGGTTTTTTGACCCGGACTCCAAATGTACTCTAATTACTGCCAAAACGATCGTATCGGCACGTAGATGACAATTAAGAGGTAGACACAAGTGTTTGAGCGATCACTTGGCGATAAACTTACGAACTGTCACAAACCGTTCCGCGTACCAAACATGCGGCCCAATCATCACCGGGTGGTTTGCGGGAGGTGCAGAAATGAGGTATCTACAGGTATTACTTGATTATCTTTGTTAGGTGACGGTTTCGTAGAGGAGCAGTTCTAGCTTCGTTGTTGTGTTGATTTGCGGAATTTGCGAATAACGTAGGGTTTCCCCTACTCGGTTTTCTGTATGATTGATTATAAGTTGATGTGGGAATGTGTGATTATCATTGATGTGGATTATTGTGACATTTTGATATTGTTGACATTGTTGGTATTGATTGTGGAGCCATTGTCGAGAGATGGTCTTCACCACCATGTTCACCCCTTGTGGCTCCTGTCACAAGGGGGTGTGCACATTAATGTTATGGGTTCGCTTGTTGCGATGAGCGGGGCTTAGGTGGCAAGGTTGCAGTCTACCAGTGGCGGTGTAGGTGCCTGTTGTGATGGGTGACCTGACAGGTCTGGGCTTCGGTTCAGACATTCATATTTGGAGGTTAAGATTGTTTATTACAGGATTGAATTGTATTGGTTGTTGTATTGTAGCTCATGATTGACTATACAGTTGACTGACCCTTTCATGTATTCAAAACCCGCGGTGATCCATTGGGGGATGGTGAGAAGAAGTTTAGCAGGTTTTGTTGTTGAGCTTGTATGAAGGTTTGGATGGGACGCTTGCGAGACGTTAATCTTTTAGCTTCCGCCGAGTCTTACACATTTAGTCTTTTGGTTAATGGTTGTATTTTCTTTTGGTTTTAGCATTTTTGGTCATGTATTTTGATTAAACTAGTTTTATTTTAAATATACGTTCTTTAATGGTCTATTTGATATACCTTACCTCGGGTAACTGAGATGGTAGCACTTCTGTTTACTAAGGTAGGCCTTGGTAGGCACTTTGGTAGATGGGGATGTTACTGTAACACCCCCCATACACGAAGGTGCCTTATCAAGACCACCCTAGCATATCAAAGTGCTACTATCTCGGTTGCCCGAGGTAAAGTATATCAAATAGACCATCCAAGAACGTTTATTAAAAGATAACAAACTGTTTATCAAAGTAGAACTCAAAGTTTAGCCAAAACTGTTTACAAGCAAAACAACCAAAAAGGAACTAATGTATAAATGTCAGCGGAAGCTAGCTAAGCGATCGGTGATGACTTGACCCCATCCAAAACCCGCAAGCTATCCACAGCCATACCTGCTCAATCAATTGTTTACCATCCCCGAATGGATCACCACAATTTTAAAAACAATGACGGGGTCAGTCAACTGCATAACCAAGATACGAATTCACAACACAAGCCAATATACTAACCAATCACAATATCATCTTAACCAATATCCCGAACATGCATGGTCCCCCTTGTGACGGGAGCCACAAGAGGCGTGCATGGGGTTGGAACCATCTCCCGAACATGCATGGTCCCGTAACAACAATACCAATCACAATATCATCTCAACCAATATCAATCCAACGAAACATATTAATCAATCAATCACAACAATCTCAAATCATTTACGCAATCAATTGAGAGTAGGGAAACCCTACCTTATTCGAAATCTGAAATCAACAACAACAATGCTAGAATTGTTCTTTTACGAACTCGTCACCTAGCAAGAATAAACAACACTATATCATACACCATACTAATTAGCCTTTACCCCATCTTAATCAATTAGGACAAACCCTAAAAAACAACCATAACTGATTGACAAAGCACTAGAGACTTACCAACGAAGCCGGTAGTAATATCCATTACCTAACTATAACTAATTAATTAATTCAAATTTATTGTTGGGGAATATAACGCGGGATATACAACGGTAATATCTCTGATTTTTACCGACAATGAAAAAACAGGCTTCAAATTTCAAATTACTTTCCATAATTCCTGTCTATTAATCACAAATTTCCATAATTTTAATCAAAGAATTTTTACCCATCAATATTCTATATATAATCACACAATTGCATGCCCTTTAATTTCATTGCAAACATAAAAATTCCTAAAAAAGATGAAGACAATTACTGATAATCAGCTGCACAAGAAGAGAACAAGTAAGGGAAAGGCGAAAATCCCGATAAGACGAATCGCAGACAAGACTGCACGTCAAGTATGTTTCTCTAAACGTCGATCCGGGTTATTGAAGAAGTGTTCAAAGCTATGCAATGTGTTTCCCGGTACTGAATTTGCCGCCATTACTTTCTCAGTTGGCGGGAAACCCTTTTCCCACGGGTACCCTTGTTTCGATACTGTGATTAATCGTTTTCTAAACGATAATCGACAGGGTAATAATTCTCGAAACGTTGTTGGTAGTGATAAGAATTGGTGGGAAGCCTCAGTTGATGATATGAGGTTGGAGGAGCTTGAGGAATTTTTGGTGTCTCTTCAAAGGCTACAGAACGGGGTCGTTTCGAGGGTTGGTGAACTCACTCGAGTACACGAATCTGAAATCGGGTTCAACCCTGATCGCCAACTCTCTAATTATTACGAACAATCAACCGAAAACTTAAAAGTTGAAAGTTATGATTTCCCTGATGTAATTGATTGTGTTGATTGTGTATGCACGGATGCCTGTCTCAGCTCTGAATTTACTGACTATAGTTACGAAACAAAAGAAAGTTTCGATCTTGGGCCGGTTGTTGTTAACGTTGGTACCCTCTTTGATGTAATTAAGGGTATCAATTTTGGATGCAAGGATGCTACTGTCAGCCCTAACTCTGATAACTGTCAAGAATTCATGGAAATTATCGATTTTGAGTCGGTTGATGCAACCCCGGATGCCCAAGGTTCTGATTTCTCTTCTGAAATTCAAAGGATTGATTTTGGAAGCGATGATGAAACTTTCAGCCCTCAATTCAATTCTCAAGAAAGAAGGAACAGTTTCGATCTCAGTGAAGTACTCAAGATTGTTGATGCTGAATGCAACATTGATATCGGGTTTGTTGATAATTCATCATGGATGGATGGATGATTCATACTCCGTATTTCTTAAGCCCGCTTAGCTGTTGTTAAGTACTCGTATAAATTAAGTAGATTAGTATGATGAATTGATGATTCAGAATGCCCTAATTTAGCAGAATTCAGATTTGATTGCATTCAATTCTGACTGTAACAATTTATTGAATTTGTTTGTATGAAATTCGTCGATTTATGCAATAAAACATTTTATTCATTTCTGACTCCAGAATCCTCTCTCTTTTGATGCCTATTTTCGACGTTTTTTTGGCCATGTTTGTTGCAGTACTTAATGATGATTTGTACAGGTATGCTAAAATTTATATGTTTTTTTGTTTCTGCAGATAAATGTAAATAATTACTCCCATTACATCTAACTGAGCAAGCAAATTTTGTATATGAAGGGAATTTGTCATGTCAATTCCTAATTCTAATTGACCGAAACTTCTAACAATGTGGTCTCGGTTAAAAATCAAAACTTCTGAATCAAAATTGTCACTCGGATTAAAGACTGACATAGCGATGTTCCTGACGGTAATCAAAGCCTAATTTATTAATAAACAATAGAATCAGTTGTCTAGTAAAAGCATATCCAATTAGTAGAATGTGAAAAAGCGAAAAAGTATTGCAGGATGCTGATCAGCCACCTTCATAGGAATCATATCCTATAGTGGAATGATCAGGACCAGTTAAAAATTCATAAATGTCTACTGTCGAACATGCATTACACAAGTTTATACCAGCATATGCTTTCTTCTTCTTACGCATATTCTGCAGAAACTGAAAATCTATGGGGTATAAATATGATGTCAAAGCCAATTTCAGGACTACAGCATTACTACTTTCCGAATAATGCGCAGAAGCATGTTTGCTTAGAGAGGAGACTTTCCAACTTGTTTTTTTTCGCTAAGCAGAAACTTCAGAAGCTATATATCATATGATTGATGGTGAATACCAGGGTAATTCTCTATTGGCATGCAGATAATGCGCGTGCATTCTTGCTGTCACGCCAAAGGAGATTTGCCCTGCAATTCACCGCTTCAAGTCTTTATTACTCAATGTTACTCGTGTAACTATGTAAGTACTGGTTATTTCCCTTCAGTTTTCTTTCTGACCCAATGCTTGAGAAGTACCACGAATAATTTATGTTGCGGGACTTCATACCACAGAATGTTCAGTATCAGAACACCTTCAAAATGACAAGTAAGAATGAAAGAACTGTCAAAAATAGAAGACATCAGAGTGCAGAGGTTATGCACCTGCAATCCTGCATTCCTGCATGTCAACGATAGACTTCAATTTGCAATATAGGCGGTGTCAGACTTAATATTCGGGTCAGGTCATTTGTCGTGTAAATTTGGTTTTAAATTAGTCATTTTGAGTCATTCCAAATCAGGTGTTTCCTAGTAAGGTTGATAAGATTATAGAGGGGGAGACGATAATAAGAGAGATTTGTATTATTGGTTGATGTTGTTTTACATCGATATGGTGAGTTATTTATAATAACTCCCAACTTAATGGCAAACCCTAACCCTAATGGCAAACCCTAATGGTAGCCGGGCCTAGTATAGGCCCAATCTCCTAATACCCTCCCGCAATCGTAAAGGCAGTAAATAGTACGAACTTTGCGATTGGAGAAATACAAAGAAAATATAAAAAGAAAAAATGAAATCTTCAATCTTCATCTTTTTCGATCTTCATCAATCATCTTCGTCTTCGAAAAGTGGTAAGATAAACGAGTATAAAGACTCGCTAGAAATTTCTTCGAACAAGAACGTTAATTTTTTCGGACTTGTCGAAAGTATGAGTTAATTTGCGGGAACCCTAATCGAACCTGACAAATTTCAATAAACGGAAAATTATCGTCAGTTTCAATATTTGGAGAACGCTAAGTTTTTCGAACTCCAAACAAATTTTGTACCACCTTTAACGAATTTGAAAACTTTTAATTAAGTATCAAAGAAGATGAAATCAGATTATCAATGGCTCCGTTCAATATGTCGAGGGGATTATCATGATTGTTATTGTACGGTCAACACTTCCTAAAACAAAGAAGAGCACATACAGAATCCTTACTAACAACAATCTGTTAGTAATAATGCTCCACTAGAAAATTCTTCAACTCTTAGCTACAACTTTGATGATCCGACCAAGATCAATAGTCATAATTTTTTTTTTTTTGAGTATTAGAAAGAAAGAGTATTACTATATTGGAAATTCCACCGGTGGGCGTTGTTCATTTTCGCCCACCGGCAAGAAAGCGGAAGCAGCGGTTTTTAGAGTTCTCAAGAAAGAGGCTCTGATACCATGATAAGATTATAGAGGGGGAGACGATAATAAGAGAGATTTGTATTATTGGTTGATGTTGTTTTACATCGATATGGTGAGGTATTTATAATACCTCCCAACTTAATGGCAAACCCTAACCCTAATGGCAAACCCTAATGGTAGCCGGGCCTAGTATAGGCCCAATCTCCTAATAAAGGTATACTTCAGCGGGCCAAGATTTAGACGATAGCAGGGAAAAAAACACACAAATGTTAGCCTTGATGTAACTGGCTGTATATTGTATCCTTCGCACTGTGAGTCGAAAAAAGTGATGCCTTCAGCGGAAGCAAGCAAATACCGAGGAACAATGGTTGCCTTTTACTAAAGACTCGGCTTGATCCATAACATTGCTAAGGACTCGACTTCCTCTCCATTACATTCTCCGTGCTTCAAATATTAACAGTATAATATCTCAAGATATCTCCAACTCAAAAGATACACCTAATCCTACATAATCTCATCATATAGCTGTCAAATAATTGTAAATATAGCATACATATTTTCTGTCAATCAATTAGTATCAATTAGCACAATTGTATAGGCTGCTCTCCTTATTTAGCTATCATCTCTAACTATATATATATATTGTACATTCTCTCAGACTAATTAATATACAATTACAATTCACATAAACCTCTTTGTCTTATATGGTATCATCGAGTCTACAGCGATCCAATCTCCTACGACCCAAACGTCAACTCATTCAAACGCCACCAACACACCCTTCCTCATCCGTGTCTCACCCTGCCTAACACCACTAACGACACCCTTATCCCCAACCCACACAACACGGCTCAACCTCTCACAGCCCTGAACCTCAGCCACGTAGTCAAGCTCACACCCCTTAACTACACCTGGCGATTCCAACTCACCAATATCCTTTTTGCTCTAAGCCTTCTCGGATTCCTTGATGGATCCGAACCCACTCCCCCTCTTACCATTGTTGATGCCAACAAACAGGAGAATCCAAACCCTGCGCACCTGTCTTGGATCAAGCAAGACGGTCTTATCCTCGGCGTCCTTATGGGCACCATAACCGCAGCCCTACAAACCCTCATTGTACGGGCAAAAACACCGAAAGAAGCGTGGGATATCCTCGCCCACACATATGCAAACCCTTCGCGTATTCACATCCAACAACTTAAAGATAAACTCGATTCCATAGTCAAAACCACGGATCAAACCATCACCGACTACGTTCATTCCATCAAAGCGTGTGTGGATCAACTTGCTCTTATGGGCAAGATAATAGATCCTGAAGATGTCGTTTCGAAGGTCCTTAAGGGCCTCGACTATGAACTTTATAAACCTATCATTGATCCAATCCGAGCCCGAGACACACCAATTCGTTTCGAGGCTCTCACGAAAAATTACTACAATACAAATTGTTTATCAAACACCAACCCACCTACAATCATTTCACTTCTTCTGCCAACCCGGCCCACCATGGCCATAACCAAAACCATGGCCAATATCGATATTCCAATCAACCTGCCTCGAATCCACAATATGCAGCCACCAACCAATCCGCAAACTCCTCAAACCCCCGTCCCTTCAAAGGCCGATGCCAATGGTGTCGTGAAACAGGCCATGTCATCGCCAATTGTCCTCTGTTTCGGAAATTATTTCCAAACATTGTGTTTCCTGCCCCGTCAACCAATCGACAGCCGCACACCACATACCAAGCACACACTGCCACCACTGCCTCGACACTCTTAAACCCGAATTTTCTCCTTGACAGTGCTGCAAGTCATCACGTTACCCAAGACCTGGACACTCTTGCCTTCCACTCTCCATACACCGGCTTTGATGACCTCATCATAGGAGATGGTTCCGCCATACCAATCGCCAACATAGGTAATTTTAATTTGCAATCGCTTCAATTTAAATATGTTCTTCATGTCCCACGAATCTCGCGAAATATAATTTCTATTTCTAAATTATGTCGCGATAACCAAGCTTATGTTATTTTTTCCCATGATTGTTTCTTTGTTAAGGCGATGGCGACGGGAGCCATACTTCTCCAGGGCCGAGTTAAAGACGGCGTGTACGAGTGGTGTCCTCCTAAACCAAAAATCTATGCTTCTATTAAAGGACCCCCTTCGTTATCTTGGCATCATAAGTTAGGCCACCCAACATATGATGTAATCAAGATCATTAATAAAAATTTAACGTTTTCTATTTTTGATTATTCTCACTGTGAATCGTGCAACATCGCAAAGAGCAAAAAGCTACCATTTTCTACCTCGTCGTTCACAACCAACGCACACCATTGGACCTTATTTTTTCGGATCTTTGGACAAGCCCAATCACTTCGTTCGACCATTATAAATACTATATCGTATTCGTCGATCACTATAGCAAGTATATTTGGCTGTATCCCTTAAAACGAAAGTCCGACACTAGTCAATTGTTTGCACAATTTAAAGCGCTTGTAGAGAAACATTTTAGTAAACCCATTTAAACATTTCTTTTCCGATAATGGAGGAGAATATATTAAATTAACAACCAATCTACTTAACAACGGTATTTCTCATTCCACATCTCCCCCGCATACTCTCGAACACAATGGTTATGCTGAAAGGAGACACCGTCACATAGTTGAAACGGGCGTAGCTCTTCTTAACCACGCCCGTCTACCGACCTAGTACTGGCCTTTCGCTTTTAGTACTGCAACTTATATAATAAATCGCCTTCCCACCCGCTCACTCCAAGGCAACTCTCCCTATTATGTGATTCACAACAAACAACCCGGCTACACCAATCTTCATAATTTCGGGTGTCTCTGCTACCCTTGGTTAAGGCCCTACACCAAGCATAAATTAGAAAACCGCTCTATTCCGTGTGTTTTTATTGGTTACTCGACCACTCAAAGCGCCTTTCATTGCCTTGACCCCAAAACTCATCGTATCTACACCTCGCGTCACGTTAAATTTTATGACGATATCTACCCTTTCTATAAATTGTCTACGGACTCATCGCCCTCTCCCGCCCCCGACGAATGGGCCACACTATCTCTCCCTATCCTACCGACCACCACCACTACACTGCCACCTGAACCTGCTGCCCAGCCTCCCCGTCCAAAACCTCCTGTTCGCTTTGTCTACACATGTCGAACCCCCACCCAACCCACGATCACACCTCCTCCTTCCTCTGAACCCTCTGTTGAACAACACTCCACCACCTCTGCCCCATCTTCATCTCGGTCTGAACCGATTCTCCCTCCGCCAGACAAGGCTGTCACTCGGCTCAAAAATAATATTCGAAAGCCGAACCCAAAATATGCTAAACTTGCTCATATCTCCACCTCGGCCACAAGCCTTCCTAATATCGTAAAACAGGCCCTCTTTCTTCCACATTGGCGTCAAGCGATGCAAGATGAATATAATGCCCTTGCTCGCAACCATACATGGACCCTGGTACCCTGTTCCTCCGCTCGAAACATCGTTGGATGTAAATGGGTATATAGGAATAAATATCATCCTGATGGAACCCTTAAACAACACAAAGCTCGCCTAGTCGTAAAAGGATTTCACCAACGACCAGGCATTGACTATACGGAAACATTCAGTCCCGTTTTCAAACCCGCCACCGTACGCCTAATTCTCTCTTTGGCCGTAGCTAAAGCCTGGCCCCTCCGTCAGCTTGACATAAATAATGCATTCCTACAAGGCACGCTGACAGATGAGGTATTCATGACACAACCACCTGGATTTGTTGATCAAACCAACCTGACTTTGTTTGCAAACTGCACAAAGCTATTTATGGACTAAAACAAGCTCCTCGAGCTTGGTACAGCGAACTAAAATCATATCTCACTACCGTTGGCTTCACTCAATCAATTTCTAATCCCTCTTTATTTATTTTACAAACCGGCAAAACCAGCCTCTATATGCTTATTTATGTAGATGATATAATTATTATAGGACCAAATCCTTCTCACCTACAAACCTTCTTCACTGCTATTTCTAAACGTTTCTCTCTCAAAGATCTCGGACCTCTGTCATACTTCCTTGGCATTGAGGTTACTCCTAATGCCCTTGGCCTTCATTTAAGTCAGTCTAAATATATAAATGACCTTCTTACGAAATATAACATGGCTGATGCAAAACCAAACACCACCCATATGGCTACATCACCCCCTCTCCTACGAGAAGACAACAAAGTAATTCAAGACCACTCCACCTATCGAGCCATTATTGGGAGCTTGCAATATTTATCTCTCACTCGACCCGATATCGCTTTCACCATCAACCGCCTTGCTCAATTCCTCCATCACCCCACTACTAATCATTGGACTGCACTAAAACGTCTGCTTCGTTACCTTCAAAGGACTCAAACCCATGGAATTCAACTCTATAAACTCTCCCCTCTTTGTCTCCATGCCTTTTGTGATGCTGACTTTGGAGGTGACAAAGACAACTTCTTCTCGACAACAGGCTACATTGTTTATCTTGGACGCAATCCAATCTCCTGGTCCTCCAAGAAACAAAAAGGCATTGCCCTCTCCACCACTGAAGCTGAATTTCGCGTTGTTGTCTCTGTTGCAACCGAAACTATGTGGCTTAGCAACCTCCTCTCTGAACTGAATCTAACCGTCAACAAACCACCCGCCATTTTTTGTGATAACATCTCCGCCACACTCTATGCCAAGAATCACGTCTTCCACTCCCTGATGAAGCACATGGACATCTCCTTTCACTTTGTCAAACAACAACTTCACCAAGGTCAAATTCGCATTTCTCATGTCGCGAGCAAAGATCAACTTGCAGATATCCTTACCAAGCCGCTGCACAAACAACAATACCAAGACTTACGGACCAAGCTTGGCCTTATCGAAAGAATGTCCAACTTGAGGGGGCGTATTAACAGTATAATATCTCAAGATTTCTCCAACTCAAAAGATACACCTAATCCTACATAATCTCATCATATAGCGTCAAATAATTGTAAATATAGCATACATATTTTCTGTCAATCAATTAGTATCAATTAGCACAATTGTATAGGCTCCTCTCCTTATTTAGCTATCATCTCTAACTATATATGTTGTACATTCTCTCAGACTAATTAATATACAATTACAATTCACATAAACCTCTTTGTCTTATATCAAATACTTGCAAAGTGATGTCCACTGGAATATTACAGGAGCTTATAGACACTGATTAACGATTAATCATGTAGTTGACTGTAATTCAAGGGCGCGGTGAAAAATAAGCTTTTTACTAGATGGAATTTTAAGCGGTTGTTAAGTTATTTTCTTTCCGTAAATCCAGTGAAGTGACATTGATAATTTCAGCTGTGATTTGGGAAGATAAGCCTTAAATATGGATGTAAGAATTGATAACATGATGCTGTAAGAATCGAACACCCGACCACATAGTTAAAAACTATACTGAGTGCTAATGCTGGTTAGCTGAGCAAAGACACTCGTGCGCCCTTGACTATGAAAAACTAACTAGTTTTGTGACCCCGAGCACTCACGGGTCTGTTTAAGTGTCTCTTTTCGTTTTCAACTCTTTTCACTTTTTTTTTCAATTGCTCTTTCATTTTCTATGATGTAGTAGGTTATGATAGTGTATTCTCTAGATCTAATTTTTATCGTTCATTTTTCTCTCTAAATTTATCTCAAATTAATTGTCCCATGTCTAAGTTTAATAAGGTAATAGAATGTACATCTAAAATCGCCCTTACTAGTAGTAGCTACATCATAATATCTTAACTAATATATATTATCTCATGATAATATATTTCCTAATAATCACTAATATAATATATTCCTAATATTCTCTAATAGCTACTACCAGTCTACCACCTCCCATTACAATTAAGTTGTCATTATTTCTCCTTAATTAAGTTAAGGGGCACTGTTGTTATTTTCTCAATTTTTTTGTTAAATCATCTTTAAAAAGAAAAGTAATAAGACAATAAAAATTGAGATGTAGGAAATGATACTGATGCTTGTGTATTGCTTCTATAGTTCCAACTCTTGACTTGTTATATATTAGCAAATGAAAGCAGATATATAGCGCAATAAATGAATCCCTATGAATCGAGAAATATTAGTATTTGTGTAGGGGATGGAGAGTTACTTGCCTGTATTGTATTGAAGAATACATTTTAGGGTTTTTTGTCAGAAATTATCTTTTATTTAGGGTCATTTGTGAACAACTAGCTTTCATTTTATTTTTGACTTTCAACTACCTTTTATTTCTTCATTTTGCGAAAGACTACCAAAACTCTACTTCCGACGAAAAAAAAGTGAATTTTCCGGCGTTGGCTTACCATTTCATGTTGAATCTAACTCTTTACTTCATAACCCTAATAATTGACGATAAAGATTGATTAAACTCAACATTAATCACTTCAATTTGTCTCTCTCTTACCCAAATCAAAGTCCTAATTACGGAAACAAAATCATCATTGATATTAATTTGAATATGGTAGATAATTCTTCAACAATAATGATCTATTATGGCCTTATGGGCAAAATTAACTCCTAGGGTTAACTATTCGAAAATAATCATGAATTCACTCTTAGGATCACTTGTGTGCTACTATCTCATTAGTTTTACCATCTTTACTATGAAGAGAGAAAGAGGGTACTTTAATATGACTTAGATGGACAGTAGGTTGATGAATCATGATTAGTCTATAAGGTTGTTGAATTGTAAGGGTGAAGGTGAAAGTGGTAGTAAAAGTGACGACGGAGATAGAGATTGAGATGGTTGATGCGTTGATATTGCTTTGAACAAACTTTTGATAAGGTGTTGGGCATGGAGATGAGCTTTTTCGGATTTTGTTTGGTGAACAAAGGGAGAAATGTGGGTTATATGTGTGAAAAAGGGAGAAAAGAGCAAGTCAATGCTGGAAAGTACACTTTTTTTCGTAGGAGGTGGAATTTTGGTAGTCTTTCGCAGATGAAGAAATGAAAGGTAGTTGAAAGCCAAAAATAAAATAAAAGGTAGTTGTTCACAAATGACCCTAAATAAAAGGTAGTTTCTGACAAAAAATGAATAAAAGAAACACTAATTCTAAATTTTGCGAACCACTTAAAAGCTAAAAATTAAAATTCTAAAAAAAATAAAGTAGAATTGTGACAACTCTTGCCGTTAAAGTATCTAATCAACAAAGAACTTAACCTAGAATTGAAAAAAAAAAAATAAGAGGTTTGAGTGCACTATATGTTTAGCGAAGTAGCCAGTTAGCGAGCACAAATTTCTGTGATTCTATTTGTTGCCTAATAATACTCTTTTTGCGTGGTCCTTTATTTTTGGGTATTGCTTTTTCACATACGTCATTTACACTTTTACCCTTGTCATTTTTTCAACTCCTCCCCCAATTCATTTTTTTCTTCCCTCTTCCCTCATCTCACTTCGTTCAGCGTATGCATTTTGTTTTATAGTTTGTAGTTTCCGCAACCCGAATAACAGAATTGATAAATGATACACTTTCGTTGAATCCACCAGTGTTATGTTCATTTGGTCAACTAATGTTGTTAAGGCGATTGGCAATCAGTTATGGGTTTCGGAGAAGGATAATCGAATTACACAGCCTTCTTTTCTCTGCACCAAGCATGCTTTAATGTTCTGATACAATTTCTAACAGCATATGGCTTTTTCGATGGCTAAGCCAAGTCATATGAAAAGTTAATGATTGATAATACTACCTAATCGATAACAATTGAAAACCAAGTTACTTGTAACACCCAGGATCTTTAAGAACGTTGTTGACCAATCTTATTGACCAAACAGACCTTAGGGATGAATGGTGTAGGATCAGACTGGTAATAGGAGATGTATAGGTTAGTTACTCGACCTAGCGGGGGCCACTCGGCCGAGTATCACCAATACTCGACCGAGTGGGTTCTACTCGGCCGAGTATTCATATACTCGACCGAGTATGGCTGCTGTCGACACGTTATTATAAATGCGAGTTCGCGAGATTCATTTCTATTTTCTCATTTCCTCGACAGTTTCTCTTTCTCTAACCCTAGACCATCTCCCTACTCTATCACTCCATAGCCTCATACCTTAAAGGGATTAGCTTAAACCCCTACCATGGGAATGTCGGGATTCGCGGAGCAAGGAGGACGTGGGTGGTGGTTGTCTATGTCGTCACCGATGTGCAAGGTTAGGTAAGTTTCTGCCTTGTGCCCTTTTGAATGATTCTTTGAGTATAGCCGTGTAATAGGACATGGTTATCATTGTTAGGGTGCTTATTGGAGTCGTGCGCGGCTGTAGTTGGAAGTCTTTCATGCTTTGCGATGAGGTAGGGTCTCCCTACTCAGTCTACTGTTAATTGATTTGAGATTATGATTGTATTGTAATTTGTGGCTATCTGCTGATCATCGGAGTATGGGTGTTGGGGTGATGATGTCGTTGTGGCATGACAGCTGGGTCATGTGATTGTGATTGTGGTGGAGTCACTTGCGGGAGTGGCTCCACACCCTAGTTCGCCCTCCGTGGAACCCGCCACGGGAGGGGATGTGCACATTAAGGGACAGGGAATGTTAGTCGCTCGATGATGAGCTGGACTAGGTGGGAATGGACTGCGGTCACCCACTGGCGGCGAGGGCTACCTGTTGCGATGGGTAGTCTGGCAGGGCTACACCCTTCGCGGTGTAGTCAATTATGATACGATGTGGTAAGGTTGAGATGGCGGATGATCAGCTGTTTACTTTATTGTCTTATCTTATACTTGATTAGTCAGTACTGACCCCGTGTTGTTTTGTGGTATCTGCGGTGATCCATTCGGGGATGGTGAGCAGTTGGTTTAGCAGGTATTGTTGATTACTGCTGCTGGGATTGGAGGGATCGAGTCATCACGCTACTGGTCTAGAGATGTAGAATCACAAGTGTTGTAATTGAACTTTATTTTAGGGACCTTGAATAGAATGATATTGTAATAGATATTCTAATGATATAATATTGTTCTTGTATTGTCTAATTTGATCTACCTCCTCGAAAACCGAGATGGTGACACCGTCATATACTTTGGAATGGTCCTTGGTAAGGCGTTACGGTGTACGGGGTGTTACAAAGTGGTATCAGAGCCGACGATTTTGGAACCTGAACTAACGAAATTAATGAACATAGGGTGTCAATTAAAATGAACCTGGTGTATGTACGTTGGGAGCCCCAGCCGATGCTAGATTTTGGGTGAGTAGGCGCCCTCATTTCAAAATCATGGCCCCATCGGACTTAAGCCAGACACGGGAAAAGGGTAGCTAGTGTGAGTCGTGGATTGCTAAGTGTTGTGTGTTGTGTGCATCTATAGTGTGCGTATCTATTACTAGAGTGGTATGTGTTAGATAGATGTGTGGAAAAGTGGAAGTGAATATGGAATTGTTGCAAGGTGTGATCAGTGACAAATTAATCAATTTGTTTTATGATGAATGTGTTAGGTGTGAAATTATTGTGTTACAAATGTGAATAATGTGTACGTCTGGTGATTAGCAGAAGTAGAAATGATGTGATATAGAGCTAAACCTGGTAGGTACCGTAATTAGATTGTGACATATGCCATATGGGTACAGTAAAATAGTTTCTTGGCATAGTGAGGGATGAAGGTAGAAGTGATGATTGTTTGGAGATGAATGTACGGATATACGTGTTGTTATGTGTTTACGTGGTAGGAATCGTTTTAATTGTGACGAGCCGGAATCCCGAACTCCGAACGATATTATTTGATTTTGCAGAACAAAGAAAAGTTACGACTCCTTCTTTATTTCGAAAAATTCGACCGAGTAGATGCGAGTACTCGACCGAGTAGACCAAACTCGGCCGAGTATCAAGTTACATAACCGAGTACCTATTTTGTTAGAATAATAATCGACTCTGGTCTTAAAAACTCGACCGAGTAAGGATGGTACTCGACCGAGTAGTGCTCACTCGGCCGAGTATCCTAAATACTCGACCGAGTAGTGAACACTCGGCCGAGTATTCCCAACACTCGACCGAGTGTTGCTGTAGCAGGCCTTTTGCGGGTTATACAAAAACCCTAATTTCGTGCCTTTCTTTCTTATTTCCGCCTCCCATCTTCATCTTTCCTTCTCTCTAAAACTCCATACTCTTCCTTTCTCAAGCTTTTGGGTAAAATCTTGGTACCACACTTGTTCTATATTGCCCTAAATCAGTTTAAGGTAAGATTTAAACTCAAATTCCTTAATTGTTTTCAAAGACTTTGTGTAATAGCATGCTATATTTCGATTCCTTGTTAAAAACCATTGAAATTCAGTCTTAAACTTATTGATTTTCGAATTCAACCACGTATAGAACTTGTGTAGATTTTGGTTGATTAATTTCATGGGGAAAAATTCAATTTCTGAATTCTAGGGTTAGCAAAAACGAAATTCTTCTTATTGTTGATGAGTATTTCCTGATTAGAGGCGATTTGAAAATTTGGAACTATGTGAATTGTAAAATACATGGTGATTTCTGATAGTTTATCTCACAAAGCTTATTCCAAAATCGATATACAAGTAAAACAGTCCGTCCTTTGTGTTAAGAACTTTCAAGTGTCAATCCTTTGTTAAAAATGATTTTCTTGCAGTATGGTGAAAACTAGAGGTTTACCCAACAAGAGACCTCGCGCGAATGTTCAACTCGAGGTGGGCAATGTAGATGGACCGGTTGTACCGCCGGTGGAGGCACATCCATCGGTAATTTTTGCTAACTTCGATCATCGTAAGGCTTTTGTGGCTCTTATGCGCCGTCCTTTTCGCCCCACCCGATGTGTCAACCCTAGTATCCTTGAGACTTTGGGGATTAAGGAGGACATAGTTCACATTTTCAAGATTTTGGGCATGGAGGGGTTGTATCACTTGAGAAAGAAATCATACCCCCACTTGACCTTAGAGTTTTTAAGCTCTTTTGTTTATGATAGGAAGGGCAAGACCGTCTCTTTTCGTCTCATGAATGAGGATCATGAGCTTACCCTTGATGAGTTGGCTGACCATTTAGGTTTAGAGGCCGAGGAGGATGACTACCTTAGTGACGTGGCCAAGAACAAAGGCGCACCTCGCATTTCCTTATTTGACCGGCGGACCCGCCCTACCGTCGCGGTGCCATGTTGATTAATGATATCCAAAGACGTTTCCCTTCGTATGTTTCTAAGGATGTTGACTGTCCGCTTTACTCGAGAGAGGACGTGAGTAAGCTCAATTCTCACGAAGTCATGCTCCTTGTGTCCTACCTTAACCTCCACCGCCGGAAACCGTTTTACTACAAAGTGCTCCGGTATAGTGTGCTCTAGTCCGGAGCGCATGGCACGATCCGAGACCCGATTTATTGCTTGCGGGGCCATAGTGACCCGCCTAGCTCGGCGACCGACCGACTTTGAGGCCCCACCTCCCGAGGGGAATGAGTATGTTGAGGTTGTACCCACCATGGACGCCCGATCGGCGTCGAACCGATGGTTGAGGAAGATAGATGATGGGTCGTATGCTTGGAGAGTGAGGGGAACTATGTGGATGGTGCTTCCGACCCACTCATCTCCCCGTTGTTGATCATTTGGCCGAGTGGGAGCCTTGTGGCATCCCTAGACCTGAGCCCCAGTCCCACTGATCGACCCACGGATCCTCCCGGACTTACCCGAGCCCGTCACCTTACATGAGGGACAAGCGGCAGCACCTCCCCCACCTAGGGAGCGTCGTGGAGTTAGGCGACCTAGGGTAGACCCGGTTGTGTTTGAGCCCTCTTACTCGCCCCCGACTCTTACCCTTACCACCCCTATCGGTACTCGCCGTACCCTACGGTGCATGACCCTAGGATGCGGCCTCATGAGCCGGGCCGAGCGGATCTCTTCTACTTTGGTGCTCCGCAACCTACACGAGATGACCCTTAATCGGGGCATCGGACCGATTTGGCACACTTGTATGGTGGAGAGGACCGGGAGTGGATACGGGAGTATTCCACGCTTATGGGGTGGACCCGAGTTTCGGAGACAACCGAGAGGAGACGAGTTTGGCTACCTCGCAGACCGTGGGGAGCCAACTCCGGTGGTCGGCTAGGGAGGGGACTACTCGGCGGCAGTTTTCCAGTGCGGGAGTTCAGGTGCAGGTACCTCTGGCGCAGGTGGTGGTGATGACATGGAGGAGGGTCCTCGTTGCTGATCTTAGGTTGTTAGGTTATTTACTTTGATTTATTTGGTGTTGGACTTAATTGGCTATGATGGATTTACCTTATCGATCGGATTTATTGTTCTTCTTTGAATGTTGTTATCAGTATTTAGTATCTATGGTTGGATGACTGTATTTGGCCATAAGGCCGTTAATTGGTTATCGTATGGAGAAGTTTTAAATGTCACTTAATGTCGGAATTGGTTATGTTTTGGATCTATGGTGAAGAATGGATGCAGGTTGTTAGTGATAGCTAGGTTGTCGACAAAACACTCTCTGGCAGGTATACTCGACCGAGTATATATATTACTACTCGACCGAGCGGAGTCTACTCGGCCGAGTATTCTTATACTCGACCGAGTAGAACTTACTCGACCGAGTAGCCTTTCATACTCGGCCGATTATTGCGACTTCAGAGGGACATTGGAAATTTGTTATGAAAATTTCATAATTACGTGATAATTGTGTGACAAAGCTTGTTAGATACTTGTTTTACTATGTTATACTAGATGACGTCCTACAGATGGATCATTATGGTATCATGGATTTGTGATTGTTGGTATCGGCTATAAATTTATGAATGTTTTGTTGTATAAAACAGGTTAGTTATTTTAAGGGGGGGGGGGGGGGATACCCTAGACATTTAATTATATGAAGGTAATACTTTACTCATATCACGTGCTCACTGTAAGAAGTTTTATACATATGTATATGTTTGGTTACAATGATAATTGTTTCAATGAGGTTACGTATAGACCTGTTCTTTTTCAATTATTCTATATGTTAATTGTCGCTATAAGAGTATATATATTGGTTGCTGAAGTATTTGGTTTTTATAAGTCACCAGAGTGTAATGTCGTAAAACAAGTTGAGCTACATGAGTTTATAAGTAATGTCACCGTCATGTGGTACGTTTTAGCGTTGGGTTTGGGAAAATGATTACTGGTGAACTTCGGGGACGAAGTTCCTTTAAGAGGGGAAGAGTAATGTCGCGGAATTAAGTATTTAATTATGTAAAATATGTGTTTAGTTATACCTATGATTTTGGAATCACATGTATGTAGTTAACATTCGGAATTTATGTTCATGTTTCCTTGAAGCGATAGCTATGTTGTATTCGGGTAATATAAAGATTATACTATACACGGAGGTCTCAACTCAATTTTTATGACAAGTATTTTATTTATGAAAGATGTATCTTCTTCATGTGTAAGTGTTTAATTTTATGAAATATTGGGAATCATATGTATGTTAGGTGTGCTCACATTCGGAATTACTGGATTACAATTATGTTTTCTTTAAGCCGCATCTATGTTGTATTCAATTAATATGAAAATTTTATGGCGCAAGGGTGTCAAGTAATATGAAGATTCGATTCAATTGATGATAATTGGTATACGTGTTCGGAATGTGGTGATTGTGTACTTATGTACTTTACAATGGTGTATCGCTTTGCATTGTATATTTAATATAAACGTATGGAACGTGGTAGTTTACAAGTGTGTATGGTTTTCTTACATTGTGTAAAGTGTTGCAATTGCATACTTGTGTAGGTATAGGGTGAATACTGTTTTGAGATTGGGTTATTGTTTGGAAAGGTAGCTGTGATAGGTGATTGTTGTTGAGTAAGTTGGTTGATGGTAATGTATGGATAGTGTGAATTTGTGCACCTTTGTGAAGGTGGTTAAGGTCTTGGTACATAAATTTTGCGGGGAGTGTCGTACGGGCTGAACTTCGGGGACGAAGTTCTTTTAAGGGGGGAAGATTGTAACACCCAGGATCTTTAAGAACGTTGTTGACCAATCTTATTGACCAAACAGACCTTAGGGATGAATGGTGTAGGATCAGACTGGTAATAGGAGATGTATAGGTTAGTTACTCGACCTAGCGGGGGCCACTCGGCCGAGTATCACCAATACTCGACCGAGTGGGTTCTACTCGGCCGAGTATTCATATACTCGACCGAGTATGGCTGCTGTCGACACGTTATTATAAATGCGAGTTCGCGAGATTCATTTCTATTTTCTCATTTCCTCGACAGTTTCTCTTTCTCTAACCCTAGACCATCTCCCTACTCTATCACTCCATAGCCTCATACCTTAAAGGGATTAGCTTAAACCCCTACCATGGGAATGTCGGGATTCGCGGAGCAAGGAGGACGTGGGTGGTGGTTGTCTATGTCGTCACCGATGTGCAAGGTTAGGTAAGTTTCTGCCTTGTGCCCTTTTGAATGATTCTTTGAGTATAGTCGTGTAATAGGACATGGTTATCATTGTTAGGGTGCTTATTGGAGTCGTGCGCGGCTGTAGTTGGAAGTCTTTCATGCTTTGCGATGAGGTAGGGTCTCCTACTCGCCCATCGTTAATTGATTTGAGATTATGATTGTATTGTAATTTGTGGCTATCTGCTGATCATCGGAGTATGGGTGTTGGGGTGATGATGTCGTTGTGGCGTGACAGCTGGGTCATGTGATTGTGATTGTGGTGGAGTCACTTGCGGGAGTGGCTCCACACCCTAGTTCGCCCTCCGTGGAACCCGCCACGGGAGGGGATGTGCACATTAAGGGACAGGGAATGTTAGTCGCTCGATGATGAGCTGGACTAGGTGGGAATGGACTGCGGTCACCCACTGGCGGCGAGGGCTACCTGTTGCGATGGGTAGTCTGGCAGGGCTACACCCTTCGCGGTGTAGTCGATTATGATACGATGTGGTAAGGTTGAGATGGCGGATGATCAGCTTTTTACTTTATTGTCTTATCTTATACTTGATTAGTCGATCGACCCGTGTTGTTTTGTGGTATCTGCGGTGATCCATTCGGGGATGGTGAGCGGTTGGTTTAAGCGGTATTGTTGATTATTCTTCTTTGGGATTGGAGGGATCGAGTCATCACGCTATTGGTCTAGAGATGTAGAATCACAAGTGTTGTAATTGAACTTTATTTTAGGGACCTTGAATAGAATGATATTGTAATAGATATTCTAATGATATAATATTGTTCTTGTATTGTCTAATTTGATCTACCTCCTCGGGAAACCGAGATGGTGACACCGTCATATACTGGAATGGTCCTTGGTAAGGCGTTCTGGTGTACGGGGGTGTTACATTACTAATTGACAAACCCTAATTTTATAACAAAGTAATTGATAAACAGTTATTAATACGAGTATTGCTAAACATAAAAACTATTTCACTGTTTTAATAACTTGAAGAATTATAATTCATTATTAAAGTTTTTAGAACAATTGAGATCAATTTTAGGGAAAAAACCGAAAAAGTAATATATGAACCCTAATTTGTCAAGATTTAGGAAAAGGGTAACATATGAAAAGTTAATGAAAAAGTGTATGTGTAAGAGTAAAGTCCGTATGTGAAAAAGCAATACCGTTATTTTTATTGTTAAGTCTTAATTGTCCATGGTTTTTAAAATTGCAAAGTTAATTGGATACACAATTGTGGCCCACAAATACTATCTTACAACCAGTTGTATATTAGCATTGTACAACCGCCTCAAAGTTGTTGAGTTCTTTACACAAAGTTGTCGAGCTATTTTATAAGTTATTGAGCTAATTTAAAAAGTTATTGAGTTTAATAATTATTCCTCTTAAGCTCAATAACTTTGTATTGTAACTCGACAATTTTGTTAGTAAAACTCGACAACTTTATAACAAAACTCAACAACATTGAAAAGGTTGTACATAAACTACATACAACCAGTTGTATAATCTACTAATTGATTGTGGCCACTATATTAATACTTCGTACAACATTATTCCATTTTGTTCGATATTCCTCCTTCCTTCTCATTCGATGCCTTGTAAAGAAAATGTGAACTCTAAAACCATAATGACAACTATGTGATCTGAAAATCACCCCAAAGGGAGTTTAGTTGTTAGATTTCAATTCGTACAAAAAGATAAATATTACACTAAACAACTGTGATCTGAAAACCATAATGACAATTGTTTGGAGAACAATGAGACTTATATACATAAATAAAGACTTCGTATCACAATCTTGTTGCACAATCAGCGCAAAGGAGTGAATAATATTAATCCATCTAAATATAAACAATTTAAATCCACTAATCAGTAAAGACAATCGAATATGAGGCCTTATCTTACATGTGAAGACGATAGCAAGCAAGCAACCTGCAATACCAACCCATCTAAAGAAAGGTAAGTACCAACCAAATTGCATATACAATAATACATGGAAAATAAGGGAAAAACTAAATCTTATCTCATATTGGTTTCGACATATATATCAATGAGCATCTTTAAAAATATGCATAACTTTTCAATCTGAGATTCGATGAAGCAAGATAAAATGAAGTACTTCTTTTTCAATCCGAGATTCGATGAAGAGAACACATAGGTAAAACCGTAAAACACGGGGAGTTAGGCTGGTTAGTGTTAAGTATTTTTATTTCGACATATAAATCTAATGTTTAATTTTTAAAATTATCCAATAAAATCGCTGGTCATAATTCAAACAGGAAGTGTACATATTTGAATGTGAAATGCTCACAATGACATGAACAAAATTAAATTTAACACCCCTTCGAAAATGACTTGAACAAAACTCCACTCGACTTCATTACACCTAATATGTTTGCGACTTTGCTCCTCTTTAACCTAAATCCAAATGATGTCGAACCTTTTTTCTGATAACAAATTTTACCTATCGATAATCTCTAACATGAAGAGGGCATTAAAGCCATCAATAATTAAACCCGGCTCGACCGACGCGTTTTTCTTCACGATGAAACCCGACCTCTACTGAAAATCTAAAATATTTGTTTGTAATGACAAAAGCACCCCTGAGAGTACACGACCCACTCATTCAACCAGTGGATAAGTAGTGAGGATTGAGGAATGAAATACTCGATTTGCCATAATATAAAAAAACACGAATTTATAGTTGTGACCGTCACAAGCCAAGCACGTCCATTTTAAATTCACAAGCTTGTGACCATCGCAAATAAGACTTGCGGAATAAAGAATCACTAATCCCTCATTAAGCAGTTAATAGATCCTACAACCAACAGTTGTCAGATTGTATCTTTCCCGAAAACTTCATAATAAAGTTATCGAGTTTTGTTTTAAAGAAGTCGAACTATACCATAAAATTTCTGAACTCACCTAAACATACCAAAAAAATAACTTTAAAAAAGCTCAAAAAAAATTACACATAAGCTCGATAAGATATAACTTAGTTGTATGATGCTATTGTACCACTGGAGGTATAGTGTTATTTGTGCTCATTAAGTCATTCTCCCATACAATCGCGCTTTGTCACTCCTTCACTATTTATTTTCGAGTGTTGATTTTCACAGTACACATTTTACTCATTATAGTACATTTTTGACCATTTTACCCCTCACATTTCTCAAATTTACAGTGTACTACATGAAGAAAGAAAAAAAAAGCAAACCCAAGACAAACTCATACGTCATACATAACACCAGTACACCACTACATCACCACTATTTATCAGCTTTTATCGCCGTTGACCACCTCCCACCACCACTTTCCCTCCCGCGATCACCGCTACCCACCGCCGGCTACCACCGATATCGCCGCTACCCATCGCCGCCGTCCCACCAGAGGCACCACTACCAAACCAGAACAATAATTAAATTCTTTAATAAGATAAACCCTAGATCAAATAAAAGTCCAACAATGAAAAAAAATAATTAATTTGATTCATAGTTATGAAATTAATGAATTAGAAACACGTACATACAAATTATCATCCATAATTGAATCACTTTGTTTAAATTGAGTGATTATAGTGTTAATAAGGGAGAGAATTGGCAAGGGAGAGAATTGAGTTAGTTTTTAGGGAAGGGTATGCAAATGGAAAAAAGTGGTTAAAAACATTGTGCGAAAAATAAATTACATTATTTTCTCCCCTCTCCTTGCACACTAATTAATCCTTTTCTTGAATTTGAGATCAACCCACCTTCCAAAAACAGCAAATATTAGTACCAAAGTTGTCAGAAATAAACATTAGTACTAAAGTTGGAAACTTTTTGACATATCTAGATCTATACCTGTTACTCAGTTAGTTACCACCACCTGAATTTACAGAATTAGAGTTTTCTATTTTTATCTGGGTGGGTCTTGTGTCTCTAATTTTCAGGTAAATTTTATCTCTTTCTATTTCCTGCAATTTTCAATTCTTGTAAAATGATAATTATCTTTTTAATTTACATCTATGATTTAGTTTAAGTTTGTTAATGTTGTTTAGTTTATAATTTGAGAAATTTGAGGTAAACCTGTAGTGCTCTATACATCTATGATTGGGGCGGAGGAAGTATTCGGGATAATTTGTTTTGAGAGGGTGGAAGGAAATGGATTGGAATGCGATACCTGGGACGTATATGGATTAACACAAATTCTCATTGAAGACGGGAGCACTCCACTTGCCCTCCCACTTGTGATATTGTGAGAGGGGCACTATCCGTCTTCAGCTTGTGACGGATAGTACCCGTCTTCAATGAGACAAGCTGATTAATTAAAACCTGTACCGTTTTATACTTGTTTGGTTTGATCATCTCTCCCACTTTAGAGGGATGGAGTTAAAAACTTAGTGAAGAGTGTAAGGTATGAGAGTTGAGGTGGTTGAAATGGGATTAGAATCCTTGGAGTATTTAACTCCATTCCGAGATAATCCAACCAAATCCATTCTGAAACATTCAGCCAAACCGGCAAACACCCTCATAGTGATAAAAGTATGTTGCATATATGTCGGCCGATATTAATTAGCTCATCCGTCCAATTTGTTGGGTAGATCAATGTCCAATTCAAGTATTATTTGACAGTTCATTGTCACCGGATTCATACATGTTTCAAACATTAATGATTGGATGTATTGGTAAGCACAGTACTAATGTTAACTATGAAATTAAATGATTCGCGATTGGAGTGTTTCATATATTAGCTTTACCGAGAAGTGATGAATGAATCAAAGGCTATTTTTCATGACATTGGCATCATATATCTCATATCAAATCAAACAAAGGGGTTGGATGAAGAACAATACAGGGTTCGAGTGTGTGAAAAAATATAATTGAGTTTCTAATAAAATAATTTAGGGGTGGTAGCTTACCCGTCCTACGTAGCTACATATTGGTGGTATTTGCCTGGTTATGCTCAGTGCATAGAGTGTGTTTTTTGTATTCTTGGGTTGTTTTAGGTTCCTGATATATGTTTTAATTGGAACAGTTGCCTTTTACTCAAGCTATTTTTGTTTGGGTTGACTCAACAAAAAAACCTATTTTTGTTTGGGTATTTAGTTGTTTCTGCTTGGTGGGGTTTGACCTTTTTCAGCGCCAAATCTGATCTCTACTTGCTATTGCTTGTGATTTAGTTACTCGTAACATTTACATCGCGAGTTGGTTGTTTTTGTTGCACATAGAAGAACAGTGTAAGATTTCCCAACATTGTTTTTGTTATATTGTGTTGCCTGTTCTTATGATGAAATTTCGGTTTATGGCTCACTGCTCAGAAATTATAATAATATGCAAATGATATGTGGATATGTATGATCCATTGTCTGAACCAAAGCCAAAGACCCACCATTCTTGTGTTGTGGATCATGATGGAATAAAGCAAAATGCCTCACTATATTGTTCTTGATTCTTTAGGATTACGATACAATTTTCATTATAGGTTATACAGAAACATCCCTTTTGTGTTGAAACATCTGCGTTAAGCTGTCAGCTGTGTTCATCCAGTCTTCTTCCTCTGCAATTTGGAGTTCTAGTTATTTGTTTTTCTATAAAAGATGTTGATTACTCCAGATTTTGATCAAAGGTCTCAACTTTTATGTTCCTCTGTTGTACGAGTAATTAGTAAGCAAGTAAGCACTAAGCATCAAAGATGTTTTACTTTCTTGTTTTTTTTAATGTAGTTTTCTAGATGCCTTTCAACTTCCAATGTAAGGTTTTTTTTCCAGCTGTTATTGTCGGTTGTCTATCTACATTCATTGACAGTTCAAGTTGTCCCGGCAGATACTTGCTATACGTGAAACAAGGAAGTCATGTCAAGAAGACCAGTAAACCCCACTAGACGTCTGGTGGGAAATGGAGGCTTTCCTCTTGCTGGAGTATTTCCATCAAAAACACGATCATCTCCATTGTTGCCACTTACCCTTGTTGTTCTGGTACTTTTCATTCCTTTAGATTTTGCAAATTTTGCTTCACTTGAGTTGTAGATGCTTATATTAAAGAAACTTTTATCTTCATTAATTATCATACTTCAGTAATCTAAAAATTTGACTTTGTTCTTTGTCATGTTCTCGGGTTTCAGGGAGTATTCCTCGTTCTTGGATACGTATACAGTGGCTCAGGTCTGTCTGAAAGTTGATCTCTTGAAATTAGCAATCTTTTAGTATCTTACGTGCCATGGGAAAGCCTGAGTCTTGTCTTCAATTTCAGTATATTGTTTTGTATGGTTTATATGTCATATGAACTTGTTCTTTGCTTCGAACAAAGGGGATAGAACCTCTCTTAATATATAACTAGTGCAAGACTAGGTAGTTAGTCAACACTTATGGTCAGCCCATGTTTGTCTTCTTGGTGACCGAATGAGCTTTTAAATATAGGAGATTTTCGACGTCAATATTATAGACTTCACATTTATCTAAATTTTGCGTAAAAACCTCAAAAGCTAACAGGTGTAATTAAAAGCAATCATAAGGTCATCTTATGTAAGTTTTGGTTGTCATAAGAAGTCAGGGGAAAAAAAGTGAATACATCATTATGGACCTGCACAGCATTATATCTCTGCCTTGTTTTTTTTTCTCGTTTGCCTGAAGAGCTTTTTATTTCGGTCTTCAATTTTGACTCGTTGATGATACTCTTACGTTAATTGTTGTTTGTGCTTTATGTCTTGCAGGCCGAAAAGGCATTGTTAGCCGGATTGAAGGTAGGCATATCTCGCCCTTTGTAGCTATGATTAGCTGATTTCTGATTTCCCATCCATTTACTTAATTCCTATGGAGTACTCTTTTCATTCAATAATGGAGAGATTTGATTGCATAATGCATATATACTGTGGTGGAAAAGTACATGAATTGCCCTCATGTATGTGTATACATTGCCATCTTATGCATGTTTTCCATTCATACATTATTAGTATATACCTGTGTGCGACCCATCCTTGACAAGAAGAAACCATTTTAGCTAAAATAAAATAGACGAATGTTTCTAACTTCCTAAAATACATATTAATGTATCTTAATGTAGCTTCCAAACATCTGTCATTGAGCTACAAAATGATTAACTTAAGGGCTCTTTAATTACCAGTTACCACTCATTCAGAACCTTACGTTAGTTGGAGTTGTTCATTGATCCTTTTCCTCACTTTGCATTTATACCGCAACTTAGAACTACTCCCTTTGTTTCTTTGATATCTTCCAAGAGAAAGTGGCATAAGATTTTAGAAACGCAACAAAAAGTTTTTATGATACAACCGTTTTGCTAATCTCTTATAAGCTACTGCGGTAGTTTATGGGTATTTTGGTCGTTCAAATTAAAAATACTCTCACAAAGGCAACTGGAAGATATCAACATCGCAACCTGGAGATTTGGAAGATAGTAAAGAACTAGAGGGAATTCGTACCCGTGACATCTAATGTAGTAGTGCACTCCAATTTGGATTCCAAAAGTGTTGAAATAATAATGCTAGGTTTCTGCTTCATATCTATTTGTCCCTTCCTCTGACTCTGACTCAAATGCCACCTCATCTTGACTAAAATTGTTTGTCTAATTTATTTTTTTATGGGAGAAATTTTCTTAGTCTAGACTAAACTTCTTAGAGTTCTTACGGAAACCATTCATGTGTAGGTGAGTTTTCTGGAACAGTAGAACTGCAGAGTGCAATACCTATTCTGAAGAAAACTTATAGTGATGGTATGCGCAAGGTTTTGCACGTTGGGCCGGAAACATGTTCCATTGTGTCTAAGTTGTTACAAGAGGAGGGTACAGAAGCATGGGGTGTTGAACCATATGATCTTGAGGATACCGATTCAAATTGCAAAAATCTTGTGCGGAAAGGGTTTGTTCGTGTTGCTGATATCAAATTCCCGTTACCATATAGGTCACAGTCTTTTTCTTTAGTGGTTGTCTCAGATGCTTTGGATTACCTGTCCCCAAAATATCTGAACAAAACGATTCCGGAGTTGGCTAGAGTGGCTGCTGATGGAATAGTGATTTTTACTGGTATGTCATAATAACTTGTTTATTTTTGTATGGCGCTGCAAAACTTCTTTTCATAATTAACTTAAGAATTGTCGCTTGCCTACTTTGTTTTGTGTGGGGGTATGCAAAGGGAGCCACGATAGCAGTTTTGATGTTGATGGGTCTCGACCTTAGGTCATGATCACTGGCTCACTGCCACAGGTCCACTGCTAGCTGATAACTGAGCCTACTTCTTTGTTTTGAAGATGTAATAGCATCACTAAACGGAGGCCATACTGTTAAACAGCTTTGAAAATTTATCGTTCTCATTGATTGTCTTTGTTTTAGGGTTTCCTGGGCAACAGAGGGCTAGAGTGACTGAGCTATCTAAATTTGGACGCCCGGTGAGTACCCTCTTTTATTCCCATTATTATAGCAATCTCCAATCTAAGTATGCCTCATTCTAGTGGTCATACTCACACTTCTGAGGTTATGAAGTAGCAGTGGCCAATGCAATTCTTGAGGCAGTTTTGTGAATTCATTTTAGATCATATCTATCTATCCTGAATCAATATAGGGGTAAGGTTGAGCAATCCGAACCCTGCCCATTATAGGCAAGAGTTTTTGATGTGTTAGGTTATGTTGTTCCACAAGGGTGAACGATGAATGACTATTAATTATTGATGGGTTGGTGTTATTAGGCTAAAATGCGCAGTCAGTCGTGGTGGGCCCGCTTATTTGTTCAGATTGGTGTGGAAATCAACGAGCCCGCTACCAAGAAGTTTGAACAGGCTGCAACTAAAGAGGCATACCAGCCGAGCTGCCAAGTTTTCCACTTGAAATCACCGTTTCAATGATTAACGCACTCGTTGAGACTTTTGGTGGTCGGTGCAATCCTTAAGTTGTAGATGCCTCAATAGAATTAGAATACATAGTGTATGTTGTGTAATGTTAGCTGTGGTGTAGCAAATGTTTGTTGACTTTTGGTGGTCGGTGCAATCCTATTGTTCCCTGAATTCGGGTTGGGCTGACCACGCAGATTATAGGCAAGAGTCTTTGATATATTGGGTAATGGGTATAATGTGGAGTTAATTTTATGCTCTATTACAGCTTGTTTCGAGGGGTGCAGTTTAAATGCTTTGAAAAATATATAACCCATGCCGAAACACTTTTGCAATGTGTTATAATTACATTACCGAAACAAACTTCAATCAGCACGAGCAATATATTAGTACAAATGTACAATTGTTTGCCTGTTGAAAAGTTCAATTAGTAAAAAAGTCAAGACACATCATTCATTTCAGTATGCAGTAAACTTTGAGTTATAGAGATACGAGGCCAAAGAAAAGAAAGGCAGAGATGTTTCTGATTTCATATAGACTCTCATTAAAACTTTTATAGCCTTTAAATGTTGGAAGGAGTTTCAGGGATCGAATAATATTCTGAGCTGTGGTTTTGCAAAGCTAATAATGGAACTTTGTAAAGTACTCCACATTTGTATTGCTAGTAGAAGACCCATTAAAACTCAAGAAGGAGCACTCTGCGGCCCTTGTGAATCTACCCAGATCCAAATCCAATTATGTAAGGTTAAACTACAGCATCGAACAACTATGAGATCACTATTCACTCCGTTTTGAATCTAATTTGTCCGAAACAATCTTGAATCTTGAACAATTCATCTTGTTATCCTTTATATAGCTCAAAATAAACCTTTACCAACTCTAATCTGACCACTAAAATGTCAACCAACTAAAAATATCATGGCGGGCAAATGCCGACATAGCCAACAAAGCAGGACTTAGAAAGGTGAGGAACTGTTCTCTGATTTCCCGAGCATCAGATCTTTGGCTTCGTTAATCTTTGAGGCCAGGTAATGGCTACCACCAGCATCTGGGTGGTTTGCTATCATGACCCTTCTATGAGCTTCCTTTACCTTCTCCAAAGCTACACTTTCCCTGTCAAATTTTAGCTCTTAACAATCAATACCAACATTTTAAGTTTCACCTGCAATTAGTGTAGAACTGAACAGGCAAATCTCAAGCTGCTGAACTAGCAGCATGAGACATACATATGTGATATGTCTATGTCGACAGGTAGAACTGCCCTGACCCGCACTGTGTTGGAGCAAACAAACCCATCTGAGGCTCTGACCCAAATTTCATGGGCTCAACGTCGACCTCATACCCCTAAATGATCCGAAAATAACACACCCGTAAAATACTATGACACAAAATGATCTGACTCGGCCCAACCTTAAACCAAACATAAACAAAATGGTTCGACCTGTAGTTGACCCAAATGATCCATTTCCCGGGCTATAACATATGTAAGCAGCTATGTTGCTTTGACTCGGTTTAGAAGTTTTCAACATGAATCATGAATGCGTGCGTGTACACAGTACACATGTCAGACTAGACTGTTGTATGAAAAATTTCATAGTTTTGGTTTTAACTTTAAACTAGAAGTGTCCACATGTTAGACCCATATCGGAGTGTTGCGAGGTGAGATGAAAATTCAAAGTAGCATATATTAACAGGCCTTTAACGAGGCTAAGCATGTGAACGATAACAGACAAGGCAAATTGATGCCTTACATGTCTAATGATTATCAAGCATGATACTCAGCCTTGTCAGTTTGATGTATGTTAACAGTAACACGATACTTTCAAGTTTCAAGTCCAACAGCCTTAAAACACACCAAATCCTGCTTAATTTGACACAATCTAGCCTTTTATGCCCACTTTAGGACTTCACTAAGCAGACATAAATGATGGCATCCGTGAACACTGATCAGACAGAACTAAAAAGCAAAATTTCACGTTCATATCACTTGTGTCTTATAATGTTATACTACCAAATGAGGTATGTTTGAAAAAGTATACTACCTGACTCCAAGTATTAAAGCTGCTTCGCGCCTTGTCATCTTATGCTGGAACCCACCTTCATAAAATTTGCGAAGTCTAGGCGGTCTTGCCTTGAATGCTTGCCAAGCTTGAATACCATATTTACCAGCAACAGCAGTAGCAGCAATAGCCGCCCCAGCTATGAGTGGAACTACCTATTGGAATTAAACAAATTGGCATATTAGCAGAGTATAAATAACTCAAGTAGCACCATGCTAGCACCCGATAAAAAAGGAAAACACGAGTTCAACAGCAAAAAAAAAAAAAGGGAGATAAGAAAAAATAATAGGATGTAGCATTGTAGCCATTTAGGGAACTAAGGCAGGGAGAAAGGAAACCCCCTTGAGAAAGTTCTAAATTTCAAAAGCTAAGAAGCACAAACATATCGCGATTAAGAAATGACCAGGCGAGGAAAAAGCTACAGATGAGGGTAATTAGTTATTAGTCCTGCGAATATTTTCCTGCCTTAACCACCACCATCTTCCAATGCACTGCTATCTTCCTACTTTAGTCATATCGCCTCTCTATTGCCATAATCCAATTATCCAATCACGCCCCTTAGTAATGAATTTTGGCTTTGGCTTTCATTGTCGTTGGCCGTCTGACTTTGGCTTTCAGACGATGCCAACATCAGCAAAATATTCTCACAATATACACCACCGACAACTTCTTTTGGATGATAATATGAAAAAAGGTCTCATGATGAACCAAGCTAAAGGAATTTAACATTATCCAACCATTTACATATTTGAATAAATTAATGGTTAGAAAATAAATAATAATTGACCACAAACCACTACGGAGTACTAGTTTGTATGACAAATTGACAACCAACGGACTGCGGTAGCACCCTGCACCTCCATCCAAATTAAAACTCGCCATCTACTACAAGTATGATGCAACAACCCTTAACCCATAGTATTTTTTAAACAACCTAGAACCCATATGTATGAACAAAAGAGTCATTTTGAGTCACGAACAATTAAAAGGACCTAACTAAGTAAGAAACCGTCTCTTCCATTCAAGTTCTAATGTAATTTCAACTATATTGATTTTGAGAAAAAGACTTGCTATTTCAAAAGTTTCAAACAAGGGTACTATCAGAACATTAATCTAAAAAAAAACCCATCAACTGCAAACCCTAAAATTAAAACTTGCGTCAACAGTCAAATCAGCAATCAAAAAATGAATCATATAAAGCAGTCAGCACCCAGAAAGGGATATAATTGTAGATGTTGATGAAAGAAAACAAATAAATAAAATAAAAAAGAGAATAGATGGAAACGAAGAGGATGAAATTACCTACCATAGCAGCGGATTATAATTTTGCTGTTCCTCTACTTCTGTTGGCGCTACTGGGTTGTGGTTTTTGTGTTATTTAGGATTTTTTTCAATTAATAACGTTTACTAGTTTTGATGGATCAGTAATTCACCTTTCCAATCAAGTCGAGAATTTGTGTTAGTATGTGTGTTAAGTAGGGTTTGGATAAGGGCGGTTTATAGATGGGACAGCTTATTTGATTGGGTTCTTTTGGCTTCCAAAATGGACCGGGTGTGAATAATGTACAGTATTTTCCAATATTTATCATTTAGTCGAACTCGCTCCTAACCTGCATATCTATGTGAGCCCGACTCTTGTTGGAGTTGGGTTCGTGATGCATGTTCAAGTGGCGTTAATGATTCACGACTCTATATGTTTAATCGGGTGATTTTTTAATGCACAATCTCGGTGGGTTAAGGTATGAGTAACTGAGTAAGTACATATAGGTCATTTAGAATCGGGTCAATGAAGTCATTTTTGGTCAACTTGAGTCAACTCACAATCATAAAGCATTGCCATATTCTCAATTGTACTTCTTAATTATTTCATTTTTTTTTTCAATGGCGCCGGTCATTTTTTAGGAAAAATCTTCGACTAGTTATAACATTTGGTTACGAGTTTAGAAAACGAATAAAAAAAAATTCCAAACCTAAGCTCTCAAAAAGACCATGTATTGGTAAAAAATCACCGCTTTCTGAACTTATATACTGAAGTTATGTTCGATCAAAGTTTATTGTGTTAAAAAATAACTCCCGACTATAAGTTTAAAAAAAACTGTGATTTGTTTTCCAAATCGAAGATTGTGTAGGATTGATTCCCCAAAAAAATATACTGTATAGTATATAATTTCGGAACTCATAGCGAAAAGTTACGACTAGTTAAAGTTTTATTTTCGAAAAAGAGAGGTAGGTACCATCTAGGTAGCACCAAAACGGACACGGACACGGGACACGGACACGACACGGACACGTGACACGGCATCCCTTGAAATTTAGGACACGGGACACGTTATTTAAATTTAATAATATATATATTTTATAATTATAAACGTTCGATTTTATTTTTATAAAAGTATTTGATATTAAATTTAAATATGTGAAGCTAAAACTTGCCCTTGATTATAACTCGTTTTCATTTACCATCCAAACGAATCTTTTAATCAATCTCTTTCGACAGCTCATTTCACGCTTAAAGAACATCATTCACCCCAAATGATGTCCAAATGTCATGGACACGCGTCGGACACGGCCGAAATACTATAGACACGCGTCGGACACGTGCCCGAATAAATGTAGAAAGTTAGACACGGCTTTGTAGGTGTCCGACACGTTTCGACGTGTGTCCGAGGAGTGTCGGTGTCCGACACGGTGTCGGACACGGGACGGCTGATTAGGAGAAGTGTCCGTGCTACCTAGGGTACCATTATAAAAAAAGAAAAAAATCAAATGGTAAGGGTTACCATGGAGAAAATCCGTAAAATGTTTCTTTCAAATCGACCGATTTCTATTAGCTCATTTTTATATCACGTCATTTAGAATTAGATTGTTTCAAATTGGTTTGACTCGGGTGATATTAATGTTCCGTGAAGCCAATAAGATTGCTGATTTTATGGCTTCTATTGAACATGAATGTCCAACTCTTTCGAGGTGGTTTGAAAGCCGGTGACTTCAACTTATCTCACTCATTCGAAAGGATGAGATATGTTAGTCCTATCCCAAAGGATCAATCTAATTTTCTTACCTTATTAAAAAAAAAAAAAAGTCAAAATTAGATCGACTCACTAGGAAATGGAAAATTGGATTTGGGATTTTGGGGACAGAGAGAAGTCCGGCCTCTTCAAAATGATTTATAATCGTTTGGTTTGAGCCGGTTCATGGGTTTATATTTTAAATAACCGGAGGGAAGGGAAGGTTAAGAAAGTTATCGAGAAAGACTGGAAAAGCCAAAGATGCCGTCAAGAAGTAAAAGAAAAGCCTCTGATGCCCAACTTCCTGTTACTGAATCAAACCACAGTCAAAAGAAGCACCATAATCTTCATTCCAACAATATGTACTGAATTTGTTCCTCTATTCTCAGTTATTACTGCCAATTTTCATTACTTGCATTATCAATTTTACTATCCTTTTATTTTGATTATTTTTGTGTGTGTGTGTGTGTGTTTCTTGCTGTTTTAAGCTTGCAATCCGATCAACATGACAGCTTTGAAGGAGACCGTCTTGTCACCTTTCTCAATTCCTTCCAAAGGTCAGTTTAACCATGTCGGGAGTACATATTTGCCAGTTTGACATTTTTTATTTGCATTTTAATCAAAGTTAAAACAAACTATTTGAGACGGAGAGAATACTTGTTTTTAATACCTGTTTATTGGGTTAGTTCAAAAAGCTTGAATTTTTGCATGACTAGTTTCTTCTCGTGTATGATATGTATTAATTAATTGTAGGGTTATCGAATCTGAAAGACAGTCTAATCAAACTTTGCCTGACAAATTCTGGTTTAAGGTTAGTCTTCATTTCTTGTCCAAGAATGAATTTTGCATTGATTAGCAGCGGATAATAAATTAATATAATAGTTTGATTAGTATTTGGTGTGTATGGCGATGATGAGCAGATGCAGTTTGCTGTCGGGATAAACGAAGTGACACGATTGCTTGAGCGAATGAACCCTTTGGACAATGCCGCATCTGCCACCCCACTTCAGGTTTGTTCTTTGATTTTCGTAGTGAAATCTGCTTAGCTGTTTAGGCTTGTTTATCATTTTATGGATCTCATGCTCAGAAGGTATAGGGGTGGGGTTAGAGAGCAAATGAAGCGGATAATTGCTGTGAAAAATGCATTTTCTTTATAAAATTTGTATAAAAGGCTATCCTAGCATGAGACTGTTTCTGACGAGAAGTTTTGCTCTATGAAGTATGAATATATCTAGCAGTGAAAGGAATTTGTTTGACTGAATGTGTAGAGGCTTCAAGAGAGAAATTTACTTAACCAAAGTCCTGAAAGTTATCTTTGGAGATGAAGGGAGCTCTGTGCCTCTGTGGTATGCAATCCCTTAGTTAACAGGCAGTTTCGGAAGAATTAATCATTAATCATTATAGATTGACGGATATTAGCACTTAACCTGTTTAGGGAGAAACTTTGTTTGAGATACTATATATGTTAATGATGTTGCAAGTTGTTGACAAATACGGAGTATCATTTATCATCCCTTATGAATTAGTGTTTGGGATCTTACCAGCTACCATGTATTATAGCTTCATTTGACAATATTTTCAATCTCTGTTTTTAGGTTTGGATTCTAAAAATCCTTTACTATAGTCTCTGTCCTATGGCCTTGATCTGCATGCATTAGAACTTAAAAGTGATCGTTTTGTTGGTGATGATGCAATGCAACGTTCTAAGAGGTTGCCTTTGATCGTGTTGGTGATGTGGTTCCACCTTTTTTTGTTCTTTTTATGGGAGTTTATTTTCTTTTACGTGGAGTATTGTACTAGTTGGCTTGTGTAACATTTTGATCACAAAGAGAAGTTATGCGTAAAAGAGAATTGAATAGCTTACACTCCCGCACTGAGGCTGCGCAAGCCGGCTACTCAGATTATAGACAAGCGTCTTTGATATATTGGGTATAGCTGTTAGCTATATAGGGTTTGAGTTTGAGATGTGGAGTTAACTACGTACTCCCTCCGTCCTGGTCATTTGTTGTCCTTTTCCATTTTAGGGTGTCTCAGTCGTTTGTTGTCCTTTCTATTTTAGGAATGCATTTGATGAACAATTTGCTCATTCACACTCAATGTGGTCCACATGTCATTTAGTAATTGGCTATCTCCTCTTTTCTTGGTCTTTGTGCCAAAACAAAAGGACAATAAATGACCGGGAAGGAGGGAGTATAATACTATATGCCCTATTAGAGCTAACTCTGTCCTATGGACTTGGTATTCTCTTGCTTCAAAATACAAATAATAAAGCAAAATGGTTTGCTAACCTCTCCATGCTTCTCTTTATCACGATTCACGAAGTAGCAGTGTGCCGTGAACATCTGACCCCCTTTGCCTTGCCACAGGCGTTTAGCAATTTAGGCTTTATTGAAACCGAATACACCGCATGTATGAAGATAGGTGGTCGTATATAGTTTTGCATGGACAACTTGGAGGTCATAGGTTTCTCACATAATTGTTGACGAGCCAACCATGAGTAAGAATATGATATAGAACATTGGTGTCACGTCACATTCACCATTCCTTGTTTGCATTTGTTCACAAGGATGAGTAACGCTAGACATCAATGGTCTATCACTCTATCAATGTTCCATTGCTCTACGTTAAACCTTTTTTCTTTCTTCGTGTAAAACCAGGCGGTGCTAGTAGCATCGGACTGCAACCCCAAGTCGCTCATTAAGCATCTGCCAAGCTTGGCTACTTCCAGGAAAGTACCACTTTTGTATGTCAAAGATAAGAAAGAAGGTTCTCTGAGGTTGGGCGAGGTTGTTAAGGTCAAAACAGCGATGGCTATCGGAGTTAAGGTAATGCGAATCACAATCTTAGTTGTCTAGTACTCTCTGTTTTCCTTTGTATATACATGATTTTTCAGTTTTCATGATGATGGTTCGACTTTTAATTTAACAAACATTTCTGTGAGATGAACAATCAAACTTACGGAGTAGGTCTTTAGATTCGTGGCATATAGTATAACCAATGTTCTTGTACTGTGATCTAAAAAGGTAAGTGGCTATATTTGTAGGCTAAAAAAAGTAGCATCAACCAATTTGTTCAAGGTGTTATTCATCCCGACAAGTTGGATGAAACTAGATGCTTGGACTCCTAGAAACGGCCCCTGCATGACGTACTGATATGCAGATTGAAGTCGCGTTTTGTTGTGCTCCCGGAGAATACGTCCCTTAACCAAATGTTAAGGAGCGTGTATTGGGCTACTGTTTTTAGGAAACTTCAATATCGACAGCTGTTCGGACCTGTATCTGGCCATTCGGTAAAGCCCACAGGATGCCGGGGGAGTAATCTGAAGACCTATCAAGTTAGGTGTTGGCCCAGTTAATGAATCATTCCTTGGTAGTGAGTTTTGGACCTGACCCACGTGGTTAACAAAGGAAATTCCATTATGTATTGTGTGATTGCATTTTTTTTAGCAAATTCTTGTTTCTAACGGACTATTTCCGTCTGAAATTAAGACATTAAATGTGACAATTTTATGATAAAATGTAAATATTTCCTGATAAAATTAGTTTTTTTTTTTAAACGTGATAACTTTAGTTATAACATTTTATCATTAAATGTACTTTCTATTAAAAAGTATTGACATTTTCTTGTTTTAACATAAAACCGTCGTAAGAGAGACCTACTCTACCTGCTTGTTCAAAGGTTACTTATATTTATTTGTTACTTTCATCTGCTAACCTAACCTGGGTGTTCAAGACCTACCCTTTCGATGCCTAAGTCAGTACGTGCGGAAAGTAAAGTACCTTAGCGCGTGAGGTTACTAAGGTAAGTCTTCTTCTTAATGACTTCTTTGTAGAGAAAGAGAGTAGTTGTATGTGAACACTACTTTAGGTTCTTGTATCCGTTACCTTGGTATGGTTGAGTATTTATAGACAGTGAATTGTATCTTAATTTTGTACTTGTGATAGCTGAACGTGTTGTGGCGAGTCACTAGTGACTCATCGAGATCAACCAACTCGGGACGGTAACTCTTGTGGGCGAGTCTTCCTTGTCGTTGCCTATTATATATTTATATAATGTCGTATGATGGCGGGGATCATTTGACCTAATTACTACCGCCGGCCACAAGGTTCCGCAGTCTAATATTAGGGGTCGTTTGGTTCAACAAGTTGGAATGGAATGGTATGGAGTTTGATAGTATAGTAGTATGAAGTTCTAAATCCATACTTGTCTAATCTTGTTTGGTTCAACATAAATTATAGAAGGGGGGAATGGAGTTTGAATCCAAGGTGGGAGGATGGGTATGAGATTTCAAGGGGTTGAGGTGGAGTTAGAATCCATTGGGTATCTAACTCCATTCCAAATCACCCCAACCAAACACTAGAATGGATTGAATCCATTCCAATCCATTCCAAAAGCTCCAACCAAACACCCCCTAAGTGTCGGATCATGAAATATTCCATATGTTTTCATCAAAAAAAAAAAAGAAAAAAGATAAAATATTCCTTTTGTATTTGGAAGGTTATATAGATATTTTTCGATTTGTAATAGCTAAATTCGACATCCATTATGGGATATGAAAAATGAGTATCCGCGTAATCAAATCAAGCAAACCAAGTTAATTTGGTCACTTTCAGTCCCATTCAGTCACATTCAATGACTATTGACTAAAGAGAAATGTACCATTTCGTATTATGGTCTTATACTACGTAATCTATAATTGGTGTACAAGTCCAAGAACTAAACGTTACTTTCAGAGTAGTTGTATTTTGTCCTGAAATAACCAAATGATAAGGTCAAAGTGGAAAGTCAACATCATTGTATTTAGGCCGTGTCTCATGCTCATTAAGTGGTCTATAAGTCTATACCAGTGCAACTATCAAGTTTAAAGTTCATGGTGAATTGGTGATTACATTTTCATCTATTCAAATCCGATGCCTATAAATCTATAATGTCCGAGAAATATATGTAATTAAGTAAGACCTAGTAAATGAGTTATTCTAGTCGCGTAAGGATTAGAGTCATTCTAGTCATGTAAGGGTTAGAGTGATTTTGGGTGAAGTTCATCATAGATATTTATGCACTTCGAATTATGTGGGGGTTAACTTGATCTAGTTTGATAAATGAGTCATTTTAGTCCTGGTAAAATATTATTTATTCTGAAGGTAATTCATTAATTTTGGGCCATGTTTACTATATACACTGATTGTCATTTTTTATGTGGATACAGTAATTATAATTTCAAATTTAATATCGTCAACTCAGTCTTTCAAATCTAGTTATTTCACTTCCTATGGCCGTAAACGGTCATTGGGTGTGGCTCATTTTCGAATTAAGATCATTTCTAAAGGCTAGACCTAGTTACTAATATAGTTTCACCTACCATAGCACCATGAAAAAATTATTGTAAAACCGACTCTTGTTTAAACAATAACTCTAAAATCTAGAGTTTTAGTTTTGAGATGGTAGTAGTACAGTGTTCATAAACACAAGGGAAATAGCTCCAGAATATGGCTGTCATGTAGTCACATATCACATGATACATATGGCATGTGCTAGTAAACTTGGTCGACATAGCAACACTAATATGTCCACCATTTTAATCTCCTATTATAGGACACAGGCATGATTTGGTGACAAGAACGGCGTGACGACCCAACCTATTTTTTTATTGGGTAGGAACCCAATTGATCAGAGAATGTCAATTTTTTTCTAACCAAGCTAAATTTCATGTATTTGATTCTTTTCAGTCTTTTGATGATTTCTTAAAAATACAATTCTATTTTTTTTTCATCCTTAATTACTAGTAACTCCTGGTAACTATGTTTAGGTAAAGAAATCTAAACTAAAATGATTAAGACGAAAAAAGTCGTGTCATGGTTTGTAAGCCAAGAAAGACTTACGTGACATATTATCAAGTTCGCACGATATTTAGTTATTTACTTATATATTTAATTTGAAGAGATGTTGAATATATATCAGTAAAAACGCGTGTGTTTTAAAATATGAGACCGATGTATGTAAAAAAAATCGATGAAGTATTTGTGTCATTAGACATTATCATGCTTACAATATTAGATGATGAAAATCAAATCAAATCAAATCAAATCTCCTATGGAATTTTGGTTACACTTGAAAATCTTGTAAAATGATAAGGGAAGAATTTAAGATACTGTTTGGGAAATAAGCTATTCATCATGATCACCTGCTTGTCTAATTTAGTATAGAGTTTGGTGGGTGCATATCAATTATTCCCCACATGTTTTGGTCACAATCAGAACGATAACTGGTAGCCTTGACATGCCGCCCCATGATGTTTGGTCAAGGCCTAATTATTTTTGTATGAAATTGCCTAATTATTATGTGATGATCAACTTGATCTTCCTATATTTTATACCAAGGAATTCTGTAATCGCTATTATTTTATTGGTACGTTTTTGGTAAATACTCGGTTATATATTTATCTGATAACCATCAAACTATGCATACGGTTAACAATTTATGTTTCTAGGCTAATGCGCTTAGATACTCTTACTTAACAAGACATGATGTTAAGCTAGAAGATTTTGAACATGAATAATTTTCTTTTATTTTTACCTAGTTATTATTCTTGTGTAAGGATATCTTACACAAACAACGTATTAAATGTGTCAATTAAAACAAATATGTAACCCATTTAAATGAAAAGTTAGAGTCGAAAAAATATTTATCGAAAATAGTAACCTGCTCCATATTTAAAACCAGGTATGTGATCTTGTAGGTAGGGAATTAGGGTTTAGTGTTATGAAAACATTATACATGGGGTCCAAAAGAGGCATGACCATGTCTCCTTGGAGGAATATTAGAGGATGAGGTCTTAGTTTGTATGTTTTTCATTGTTTCTCGAGGAATTTTATTTGTCAGAGTTTTCTTCATTAATTCAATTGTTGTGACTTGTGATTGGGAGAACAATAATATGATTGATATGAGAGAAGTGGTAAGGGACAAATTTAGTATACCACTAGAATGACCACGTGATAATTACATCAGCATTTGATATAATTTCGTTTATACTGAAAGATTATGATGTGAGCACTGTATAATGATTACGAAAATTCTTGTTTCAATTGGACTATTTTGGTCTGAAATAATAAAACAGAATTTTGTGAGCATTTTATGATAAGTTCCAACATAAAATAGCGCGTGAAAATCTTATCAACAAAAAATACATACAAGGAGGTTAATCTGTCTTCACTACTAGTTCACCTGTCCTTTGGTCCCCAAATTTTATTTCCTCGCAAGGTAGGAACATAGTACCTTACGACAGTTTACTGCGGGTCAAAGGAATGAGCAATACTTATCTAGTTAACTGAATATCTCCCGTAAACTCTTCACTTCGAGTCATGCAATTCACAATAATAGATCATGAAGCAATAATTACGTCTCTTTAGTACATTAGTTATTAGTACAACACCTATAGAAAAGGATCGAGCTAGGGAAGTTTCATGGAGTATACAACTTGATGAAGCTAGCAACCTTTAAAGCTACAAGTGTAAAGTAGAAAGGGCAAAGCCGCAAGAAAATATGTACCCGACATTCCCAATTAGTATCAAACATGAACTTAAAGCATTGAGTAGCTGTCCCTCACTAGTTAGTACTAAGGTTAGTGAAACCAGGTATTTGGGAGATTTGCTACTGCGACTATGTACACACTATCCCTATAGCTTACTCATTATAGAATAACTAGTAATTCTAATAATATACATGAACGTTGAAAACTACCAAACATAGGTCACTTCCTCGATACACTTTTTCTTCTCACTTCCTAACTCACCCATCAACAAATCTACAAATCTCGTCCATTATGCATGCATGCAATATTTTGACTTACTTAAATTTAATTAGAAATTTTGCATTTCAATAGTATTAAAATCAATTTCTACCTAAAAGTATTTTATTTTGTATAGATTGCTTGATTCTAAAATTTAGTTAAGGGTGATTGATTCAAAGCGGGTCAGGTCATTGAGTTTAGGTTTTGATTTGTCTAGACGATATCGCATTTTGGATCGAGTTGGGTTTGGTTTTGGATCACGTGACATGTCTGGTCAAAGACAGTTAATTAAGTTTTAACGTGGTCAAGTTATTATAATAGACAATTTAACTGTTAATTAGACTTTTAATATGGAGTCTTTATTTAATTTCTTTTGTGTAAGTTAAAATCAATAAATTAAATGGCGACAATCTTTTTTAATTAATTAGTTAATATTGAAATTACTCCATTTTTAGTATTAGGTTGATTATTACCAGGATTGACTCAGAGGTCAATCTGATCAGTTTTGGTTATAATGAGTTGGCCTCAATTGCGTCTAGCCGGTTCTAGTAAATCACTGTCTCTTAGTTCTATTAAATTGGGTGACAACCTCTTCAAATTTCTCAAGACCAGACAGCTTTTACCACCTTTACTTTCCAATAATGCTACCATCAATAATGGAAGCCCATATACATTTGAAGTATTGACTTGTTCTTTTTTTTTTTTTTTTTTAATTTGATTTGGTTCTGAAAGGAGCTATAAGAGCTATTTTGATGTTCACGGTTCTGAATTCAGGTTATGAGTATCATTTTTCATAACTTTACCAATTAAAGACTCCCTCGATCTGAATCATTTGTCAACCTTGATAAATAAAGACTCCCTCAATCTGAATCATTTGATTACCTTAGTAAATAGAGTACAAAGTACTTTATAAGGTAGACATATTATTGGAACGGATTAAGTAGTACAATAAAAAAGAGATACCTGTCCTCATCATAATCAGTATCATAGAGATCTTAAAAATTCAGACGCAAACAAGCTAACCAGTAATCAGTTATTTATGGAATACGCAGTACAATTTGGAATGCCCTAATAATTTAGTTTAACAGACGCGCTCCTAATTGGATTATTTTCCATGCAACAATAATAATAATATTGCTCATATTTTTAAATGACTAAAATAATCGACAATACAAGGAATGAACTCATACATTAATAAACAACACAATCCCACATAATCAATGACATTAATAATTTAAATGGGGTACAATTTATTTATGTTTCACATTATTAGTTTAATGATTGATAATCTAAGTGACCTTGACCGATGATCGGCTTTTAGTATTGTTGATGGCCCCTCTTTGATTCAGGTAGGTACAAAACTAATTATGGCGGTTTGATCTGTTAGTTTATAGTTGTATACCAACAATAATGATTAGTATATATTGTTAACTGAATTCATAGGTTTTTTTTTTTTTGGTGACTAACTGAATTAGTAGTTGAAATTAAGTAGTACTAATCCATCGGTCGTTTATTTAAAAAAAAAAAAAATATAAGCACATCTATCACTACGGAATGGTACTCAATATAATCCCCCTTAAATTCTCCCCTTTATACTAAAAGAATAAGAGATTTCCCAAATTTTCCCGCCTAAATGAATTTGGTTATAATTGGGCTTTCATTATATCATATCTGTAATTAGACTTTTATTATATCATATCTGTAATTGGACTTTCTGATAAACGAAAGATCAGTGAAGTATTGAAAGGTTAATCGTTCTTATTAATATGAAGAACAATACATGATGTATATATACAATCTAGTTGAGACTCCCATAGAAGAAAACTATCTCTAAGAATAAGGAAAAGATATTATACACTATAACAAAAAAAGATTATATACTTGATACACAAGGATACAATATAGACCATATTCTTTCACTCCCCCTCAAGTTGGAGCACTTGGTAAGCCAAGTCCCAACTTGTATAGCAAATGCTCATACGCTTCACCCCCTAGCGCCTTTGTAAATAAGTCTGCTATTTGCTCTTTGCTACGAACGTGAAATGTGGCTATCGTCTTGTTAACCAAGTGTTGTCGAACGAAATGACAATCGATTTCAATATGCTTTGTACGATCGTGAAACACCGGGATTCTCGCAATGTGAATTGCAGCTTGATTATCGCAAAATAATCTCATTGGTTTCATATGAAAAACTCCCAACGAAGCAAGGAAGGACTTGACCCAAATTAACTCACTTGTGACGGCTGCCATTGCTCGATATTCTGTTTCCGCCGTTGACTTGGAAACCGTAACTTGTTTCTTAGCCCGCCATGATATTGGCGAGTTACCAAGAGACACAATATATCCGCTTAAAGACCTTCTTGTCAACGGGCATCTTGCCCAATCAGAATCACAATAACCTCTCAACTGCATATCCGAATCCCGTTTTAAAACAATTCCCACACTCGGATTCATCTTAACATACTTCACAACTCGCAATGCTGCATCCCAATGTTCCTTTCGAGGTTCATTCATAAACTGTGATAGGACATGCACCGCATACACAAGATCAGGCCGTGTTATTGTAAGATAAACTAACCCGCCCACAAGTCGTCTATACTTCATCATATCTCTCAGTACGTAGCCACTTGCAAATGCCAAATTATGATTTTGTTGAATGGGTGTATGTACAGGCTTTGATCCCGTCATGCCTGTTTCTTCTATTATCCCCAATGCATACTTCCTTTGGTTCAAGAATAAACCCTTCGACCCATGTGCTACTTAAATGCCCAAGAAATACTTGAGACGACCCAAGTCCTTAACACCGAAACTGTCATTAAGGAATTTCTTGAACGCATTACATGCTGCACTATTGTTGCTTACGACTATCATGTCGTCAACATAGACCAAGACACCAATAAAAATTCTATCTTTGTTGAGTGTGAACAACGAATAGTCAGCTAGTGATTGCACAAAACCATACCGCTTCAAGGATGTAGTTAACTTTGCGAACCAATTACGGGATGCTTGTTTTAAAGCATAAATTGATTTCAATAATTTACATACCTTGTTGCCTTCCTTTCATTCGAATCCTTGTGGTATTTTCATATACACTTCTTCTTCGAGTTCCCCGTGTAAAAAAGCATTGTTCACGTCTAGTTGTTCGATATTCCAACCCTTTGCCACGGCTACTGCTAGCATACACCGAACACTAGTCATTTTGGCGACTGGCGCATACGTCTCATGGTAATCAACTCCCTCAATTTGCGTGAACCCTTGTGCTACGAGTCTAGCTTTGTACCGCTCAATTGTCCCATCCGCCTTGTACTTGACTTTATACACCCATTTGCACCCAATAGCTTTCTTTCCATTTGGTAATTCAACAATTTTCCAAGTCTCATTGCCTTCCAATGCATCAATCTCTTTACGCATTTCATCCCTCCATTTCGAATGTCTGGCTGCCTCGCTATAATTACCCGGTTCTTTGATCTCATCTATTGCAGCTAGAAATTCTCTGTGGGAATCAAAAAAATAATTGGTAATAACGTAATTTACTAAAGGATGACGAGTACCTGTCTTGGAGGACCTTCTTTGGGCGTGATGAGCTTGTCAAGTGGGGTTTATAACTCTAGTTGATTTGCAGTAGTAGTCTTTCTTCCATGCGGGCTCGGATTTTTCTCTTGCTCCTCTACCAAGCCTTACTGCCTCCTCTTCATTTCCCGTGTCATTCTCGATAGTGGGAACATCATCAGCCACTTCATTACCTCCGTCTGTACTCTGCCCTTCAATTTCTATGGGTGTTTTGTCCATTCTGCTCACTCCCCCTTACTTTAGGGGACAGTTGATGATCCGAGTTGTCATTATTGATAATTTCTTGTGTTTCCGGGCAAGTGGCAGTATCTTTTGCATTATCATTTTTATTGTGTGGAGACACGTTTGTATCGATGCCATTAGAAAAAGGAAATACATGTTCAAATAAAATTACGTCTCTTGATGCAAACATCTGTTTTTCCTTTAAATCGTATATCTTCCATCCCTTTTTGCCATGTGGGTAACCCAAGAATACACAACGTTTGCCCCTTTCCCCGAACTTGTCTCGTGGTTTATCTTTGCTATGGGTGTAGCAAAGACATCCGAATACCTTCAAACCATTTAAGTCGGGTTTATTATTGTGCAAAACTTCATACGGGGTTCGACCTTGGAGGAGAGGTGTTGGGGTTCTATTTATTAGATAGGCTGATGTTAATATACATTCTCCTCAAAATTGTATGGGTAAGTCAGCTTGAAATCGTATTGCTCTCGCCTTCTCAAGTATGTGTCGATGTTTTCTCTCGACTCGTCCATTTTGTTGTGGCGTGTCAATGTTACTAGATTGAAAAACCATCCCATTTTCTTCGTAAAAATACTTCATGGGACCGGATAAAAACTCAGTTCCATTGTCACTTTGGACGATTTTAATACATTTTGCAAATTGGGTTTTAACCATTTGACAAAAAACTCTTAGCAATTCCCCCGCTTCACTCTTTTCTTTCATAAGATATACCCACACTGCCCGACTGTGGTCATCGATAATGGTAAAAAAATATTGAGCGCGTGATAGGCTAGCTACCCGATATTTACCCCATATGTCACAATGAATTAATCCAAACAAGACATCACACCTCTTATTATTGAGTCGAAAAGGAGAACGGGTTTGTTTTGCCCTACAACAAGGGTCACAAATATGACTAGAATTCCATTTTAAATTGCAACCAACTAAAGAAGAAAATTGAGACAGTATACTACTTGACGGGTGTCCAAGTCTTTTATGCCACAGTCGATCCTCCTTTGATAAAGATGCCACCACCTCGACTTTCTTTGGATGATAATGATATACCCCATCTCGATGCTCACCCTGTCCAATCTCCGTCCTCGTAGACTGGTACTGCATAACACAATAGTCGGGGTAGAACGTTACTACACAATTATTCTCTTTTATTAATTGACGGACAAAAATTAAATCACATGTTAATGATGGGACGAAAAGAACGTCTTTGAGCACAAAATTATCGTTCGAAATAATTTCTCCGTGTTCTCTTGCTTCGACACTTCTACCATCAGGTAGACCAACAAGTGACGGTTTCTCCGTCCATGTGTTCTTGAGCCGTTCTCGCTTCCCCGTCATGTGATGGGAAGCACCGCTGTCGATTAACCATTCACTAGCAATATTAATGTGCATACCTGTGAGTTTGTCACTACCTTCCGGGCTGCTATTTAAAAGAGTACGGAGACGTTCTATCTCGTCATTGGTGAAAGGCAAATTCTGTTTTCCTGCCTCTGTTTCCTTTGCTCCTGCCCCTGACGAGTTTCCCACGGCATTAGCTTGGAAAGCATTCTGCTGATTTCCGCGTCCTCTACCGCGTCCATAATTTCCACGATTGTTTACGCCTCCTCGACGACCACGACCTCGACTCTTAACCGCCTCATACCCATGCTTATCGTAGAAATTGTCCTCTGTGTGATAGTATTTACCACAGTGAGTGCATTGCGGTGGCGGCGTGTCTTCTTCTTCATTGTTCTGTCTACTGGTCATGCCTCGACCTCTGCCTGTTCCATACAACTTGGCAGCCATGGCTGCCTCATTCTTCTCTTCCTTTATCTTTGTCACATTTGTATGTCTCTCTTCCCTCAAGATTAAAGCATATGCTCGAGTGAGAGATGTAATCGGGTCTTCCATCAATAAATTTGAACGAATATTACCGTATAAACCGGTGTCTAGGCCCATCAAGAATTGATGAACTTTCTCTTCTTCTCCCTCCTTTGTTATCATTGTTGCGGCTCCACAGGTGCACTTGGGTACTCGACTGTAATTTCCGAGTTCATCCCATATCGTCTTTAAGCGAGTGTAATATTCAACGATGGATTGTCGTCCTTGTTTGCACTCGTTGAGTTCTCCTTTCAACTGATGCACCCTTGGAGCATTCTCAGCCGAAAAACGGCTCTTTAATTCCTCCCAAACTTCTGCTATTGGCAACGAGAAAGTGATACTCGGGTGTAATTTCGGGTCGATCACGTTCCTTAGCCATGCTCGTAACATAGCATTACATTGTCTCCATGCCACCAATTCGAGGTTGTCTACCCCTTCTTCCCCTTCCGGCTTCTTAACCTCTCTGATACCGTCGTAGAGTACCAAAGATAAATTTATAAATCCAAACTACTACTATAGCTAGTGGCAGTCAGGGTCGAACCACAGAGAGGTGATGCAATTTATAGTTGTCTAATTCTAGTCTAAGGTAACAATTGTGAGGGGGATTTGATTTGAGTGAAACTATAACTAAATGCAATAAAAGTAAACTAAAGAAATGGATGAAATCAAATAATAAAAGGATGCTAAGATGGTCGGTTCACTATAGTTTCGGCGGTAGTATCCTAGACAAGTCTGAGATAATCACGTGAGACGGGAAAATAAGAAGTCCTATCGGTCCATTCTTAACAGGTACCATCTTTCGATCTAGCTACGGGTCCCTAATATCACTAATGCTAACTTTCGTCCTGAAAAGTGATTTAAAAGTCTAAATTAACTTATCTCTCGATCTTATTAATTTAGTCGTCTCAATTAAGTAGTCTATTTCCCTCCCATATCTTTCGATCTTACCGGGTCGGTCAATTCCTAACCATTCAACTAGTCGCGTGCACTCGATTCGTCAAAAATAGAAATTAAATTAACTAAAACGAAACTGATCTCACGTGGCCAGTTGATCGACCAGGGTATGCGGTCGATCGACCATGGCACGATTCAGGTATACTATTCTACGCCGCCTACTTCTACAGATTCCCTACATCCTAGCACAGGGTATTTAGCTACTCATGTTTACGATAAAAACAACAACAAGATTAACGAATAAAGATACTGAATTCATGATTAAATTTACTAAATGAACAATTAACATAAAATGACAATTGGCTTTGGGAATTCTAACCTAACAATTCTAGCTATGAACAAATTAAAGCAGTAAACTGAATAATAGAACAGAGGAATACCGTATGAAAACAGGAGGAAGAATTGAAAGTACGAACGAAAATAAACCAACAAAACCGATTGTATTGAATGATTAAGAAATCTAATGCTAAACTTGAATGCAAACCCTAATTGTTTTTCTCAAACTGATGATATATGACTTGATGATCATTCTGAAAAACCTGGTTACGTTATATAGAAATATTACGCAAGTCTTATTCCTAAACCTAATTACAATGGGCTTCGAAATTCTCGTTCTATTAATTCACGTCAGAATTAACGGCTTGGTCGATCGACCACTGGGTCCGGTCAATCGACCAACCTACGCTGTACAGTAGCTTCTGTAAGTCGTGCTCTGGTCGATCGACCATACAGGGCAGTCGATCGACCACTGTAGCTGGTAGTTTGCTCCAAAAAGCCACGTAAAGTCATCTTTCAGGCCTCGAAATGCGCATCAAGTTCGTTTCTTGAGTGAATACTTCACGTCAAATGCAATGCAAGGTACTTAGGGACGAATTTGGCCCGATATCTATTCATTTTCGCAATAATCTGCAATATTACATGAAAATACGAAAGTAGACGAAATGGGGCAAATAGTAGCGTAAACTACATAAATGAGCTCTGAAATGCGTGTAAAATAGGGTGTAAAACATCATATAAAAGACACGCATCAAACTTCGCCAAACCAAACCCTTGCTTGTCCCCAAGCAAGAACAAGACTCGATCCTAAAACCTAATTGGAATGATTTCATCCTCAGTACGAAATGCAAACTGTAAAGCCTAAACCAGTTTAATGCAACAACTAACAATCAACTAGCAATATGAATCATGCAAACGAGTTATGAAGTCGTCAGAAACTGCTGAACCGTCAACTGTAGAGACTTATCATTATGGACTCTCACGGGTCGCTCAAATCACTCATAAGCACAGGTGAATAATGTATAAGATAGAAAGAATTCATTTTGTAGTGACATTCACCTAACTACGACCTATAAGAACATGCCTGCGGTCTAATATGAAAATAATCTCTACAACCGTACATATGCATTCCAACCAAACAAAGGACCATGACACATGCCGAGGTAAATATGGATATGTGAGGTATGGGTAAGAAGAGGCTAAACAATTATGGTAATGTGGAGGCATAGGTGATCAAGCTAGTACCTAAAAAAAACCATATGACAACATCCAACTTCTTGCTCAAGATTTTCAATAAAACCAGTGCTAATTATCAAGCACTAAACTCACAATCTCCAATAGATGTAACTCCCCAAATGATATAAATACAACACGGGAGTAAAATCACCAACGAATCAAAACTCCAACCATATGATATTCGAATTTTCTTTTTCTGCTGCAGTACTCAGTCGATCGACCACTGGGTTCAGTCGATCGACTGACCTCTTATTTTTTCGAACTCTTTTTTTCTTTTTTTTCTCCTCCTTCATTCTTTTTCCTCCTTCATTCTTTCATCCAACATTATCTCAATAAGAGCATATGCAACCAAAAATAATAAGAACATTCCCAAAGACTAATACTACTAGCTTGACAAAGGCAGGCTGAATATAGGATGTAGTAAAAGGGACAAAAGGCTATTTTTGGCAGTGTGGAGCTTATGGGCAAAATGAATAAAGGAAACCTCTTCCACATGTGTCAACAAACCACAAACCGAATGCATACGGGAATTAAGTAGATTAAGTTCATATTTATGCAAATTTATGAAACATGTCTTATAAGGAGTGACTACTCACATCCTAGATAAACTGGTCATGAATGACACCAGCTATAGGCTCTAAACCTCAGAAATATAAGTAGTTTGCCAAAAATTCAAGTCAAGTCTAAAGTTCAGCAAGAAATTTAACGAAAACTCCTAGACTATGCATATTGATTCTACTAATAACATGTCAATTAAGCAAGGCTCAGGCATAAAACAGCTGAAAATGCAATGTCATCATGGAAATACTACCGTTCCGACTCAACCTATATGCTAAAATAAACATGCATTTTTGAATTTTTTTTGAAATTTTTCAATTTTTGAAATTTTTAATTTATATATGAAATGAAAAAACAAATGCACACTGAAAAGCAATAAACGTGAAACAGAAATGCAATAGAACATGTGAATGCAACGCAAAACCCTTCCCCAAACCAAATCACACAATGTCCCCATTGTGCAAAATCATGTAATGAAATAAAAGGGAAACGGGAATTTGCGATAAAATTAACTAAATAAGACATGAGATTAAACTCGGAAACTCACAAGACTTTAAGCGCAACAAAAAGGAAATCTCCCCAAACCAGCGTGGGCTAGGAGGTTTCAGTAGCCAGCAGTGCTACCAATAAGTACCTGAAAAGACAAAAATAACCACGCAAAATTCCGAGAAAGCAATGTTGAAGCGGTAATTATGTGCAAAAATTAAAAAACGGAAGAAAACAGAAATATGTTGGAGAATAAAGTGGAGAGAAGACTCCCTCAATTCCGCAAACACAGCAGGGAAGTGATCGAAAACAGGTACAGCAGTGCTGGGCGGTCGATCGACCACATCACCCAGTCGATCGACCAGGGTGACACGAACAGTAGCTTCTGTAACTGTTGCAGTCAGTCGATCGACCAAGATGGCCAGTCGATCGACTGAGAAACCTGCTGTAAGTTCTGATTTCTTCGAATTAGCTCAATGACTCAAGCTAATATGGTCTATAAACCTGTAAATGCACATAATAACGCGCCCAAAATTGCGCAAAAACTCAAAGTAACAGTCTAAAGGTCTTTAAATCCTAAGCAAACTGAATTAGAGCGAAGTCTCGCGCATACAAAAGCAATAAAAAGAAAGTTTAACGAAAGCAAAAAAAAGTGTCTTTTTAGAAAAGTAAATCAACTAATAGTTGATCAAGAATGGCCACGGAATGGCCCACTTGCTCGGCTTCTGGCTACAAGAAGTAGCCTCAACAGTGCTCATCTCCTCAGCGACACTCTTCTCAATTCCATCATCCGCAGAACTCAACGGATCAACATCTCTGATATCTTCCCAATCAATGACCTTGTCTGGCTCATCAAAATCCAAATCGGACTCCGTCACTTTGACTGGCTCCTCATCAGTGCCATAGCTAAGACATCCTAAGCCGCTTCTTTGAACGATTGGCTCCTTCACAACTGGAGCAACATGCGGCTCTTCCTTCCCCAAACCAACTCCTGCAATATCCAAAACAGAAGAATCTTCCTCCAATTTGCTCCCAATCTGAGGCGGAGGTGTTACAACAGGAATAGGCATAGGGGCAGGCATATCAGAAAGCACAAAATAGGATTTCTTTTCAGAAACCACATTACAAGTTACTGGCCACATGGGGTCTTTCTTCTTAGCTGTCTGGGCAAAGACAATGGAATGTTTCCCCGGCAACGGCGCCAAAATTTGATACCGTCGTAGAGTACCAAAGATAAATTTATAAATCTAAACTACTACTATAGCTAGTGGCAGTCAGGGTCGAACCACAGAGAGGCGGTGCAATTTATAGTTGTCTAATTCTAGTCTAAGGTAACAATTGTGAGGGGGATTTGATTTGAGTGAAACTATAACTAAATGCAATAAAAGTAAACTAAAGAAATGGATAAAATCAAATAATAAAAGGATGCTAAGATGGTCGGTTCACTATAGTTTCGGCGGTAGTATCCTAGACAAGTCTGAGATAATCACGTGAGACGGGAAAATAAGAAGTCCTATCGGTCCATTCTTAACAGGTAGCATCTTTCGATCTAGCTACGGGTCCCTAATATCACTAATGCTAACTTTCGTCCTGAAAAGTGATTTAAAAGTCTAAATTAACTTATCTCTCGATCTTATTAATTTAGTCGTCTCAATTAAGTAGTCTATTTCCCTCTCCTATCTTTCGATCTTACTGGGTCGGTCAATTCCTAAGCATTCAACTAGTCGCGTGCACTCGATTCGTCAAAAATAGAAATTAAATTAATTAAAACGAAACTGATCTCACGTGGCCAGTCGATCGACCAGGGTATGCGGTCGATCGACCATGGCGCGATTCAGGTATACTATTCTACGCCGCCTACTTCTACAGATTCCCTACATCCTAGCACAGGGTATTTAGCTACTCATGTTTACGATAAAAACAACAACAAGATTAACGAATAAAGATACTGAATTCATGATTAAATTTACTAAATGAACAATTAACATAAAATGACAATTGGCTTTGAGAATTCTAACCTAACAATTCTAGATATGAACAAATTAAAGCAGTAAACTGAATAATAGAACAGAAGAATACCGTATGAAAACAGGAGGAAGAATCGAAAGTACGAACGAAAATAAACCAACAAAACCGATTGTATTGAATGATTAAGAAATCTAATGCTAAACTTGAATGCAAACCCTAATTGTTTTTCTCAAACTGATGATATATGACTTGATGATCATTCTAAAAAACCTGGTTACATTATATAGAAATATTACGCAACTCTTATTCCTAAACCTAATTACAATGGGCTTCGGAATTCTCGTTCTATTAATTCACGTCAGAATTAACGGCTTGGTCGATCGACCACTGGGTCCGGTCGATCGACCAACCTACGCTGTACAGTAGCTTCTGTAAGTCGTGCTCTGGTCGATCGACCATACAGGGCAGTCGATCGACCACTGTAGCTGGTAGTTTGCTCCAAAAAGCCACGTAAAGTCATCTTTCAGGCCTCGAAATGCGCACCAAGTTCGTTTCTTGAGTGAATACTTCACGTCAAATGCAATGCAAGGTACTTAGGGACGGATTTGGCCCGATATCTACTCATTTTCGCAATAATCTGCAATATTACATGAAAATACGAAAGTAGACGAAATGGGGAAAATAGTAGCGTAAACTACATAAATGAGCTCTGAAATGCGTGTAAAATAGGGTGTAAAACATCATATAAAAGACACGCATCACTCTCCTTCAATAAAACCTAACTTATTTTTTGCATCCAACCCATTCTTAACGGCGTCAGCCCATAGCTCGTAATTTTCGCCGTTAAAGATGGTCTGCGTATGCATTAGACTCGGACTATCCGAGGGATGAAGATAGAGTGGGGAAGACATTGGAATGGACTATTTTCCAGTAATTTTCCCTTTGAGTTTATCGTCTCCTGACATCTTGGAAATTTGATGGTTAGTTTGTGTTTTGATTTTAAAAAAATTGGATCGAGATGCTCACGATACCATGATAAACGAAAGATCAGTGAAGTATTGAAAGGTTAATCGTTCTTATTAATATGAAGAGCAATACATGATGTGTATATACAATCTAGTTGAGACTCCCATAGAAGAAAACTATCTCTAAGAATAAGGAAAAGATATTATACACTATAACAAAAAAACGATTATATACTTGATACACAAGGATACAATATAGACCATATTATTTCACTTTTATTATATTCTATTGGATTATACCGAACTTTTCCTTTTCCACTGATTAATGCAAAACATTAATAATAATAAATTTTACAATTAAATTTCACATTGAGTTAAATATCAGTTGAATAATTGTTATTTTCTTCAATATTCCTATCTAAATAATAACGCGCGAGATGTATACTAGTTATGTATTAATAAAGTAATTCAATGAGAATTGGTGATGCGTAATTTGGTATCACTAGTGACGCTATCTCATTTTCTTAAAAATCAGGATTATGAGTTAAAAACTTAAAACGACCAAATTGACCATTAGTAAGTCCATGAAACTATAAATTTTGAAAGTATATTGTTGTAATTACTCTAGCTTATTTCATCTTCAAATTAAAACCTAAAATGATTGTTAATAACCATAGAAAAGTGTTCTGTTATTTATTTAGTGATAAAAAATCGTGAATTATCATTTGAATGTTGACACGAAGTCGGAAGCAACAATTGCGTCTGAGACCTCATCAAGACCGGTGTCAACCCACACCCTAGTCAAGTAGTCACGAAAAAAGTTTCATTCATAAACTAAAAGAGTACACCGTAAACGAAATATAAAAGCATTTTACGCTATAAGCTACGGAGTATAATATACAATTACTTATGGAGATTTATATTTGATAGTTTTAAAATGGTGTTTGAGATGCAACCTAATTTCACCTTACTGATCTGAATTATCAATACTTCACTTTACTAACCGAAATCTTAAAAATATTTTTTTGCTCAAGTGCTTTGCGGTTTAAAACTTTATTAAGGAGTAATTCATTTTAATCAGTTGAATTGTATAAAATACTCCCTCTATTTAGGTTACTTGTTATTTATACATGTAGGATTTGCTTGGGATGAGAGTAATAATTAAGGGAGTAATAAAGATAAAATGAACTAAAAAATGGAGAGAAGGGATGGGTTTGGAGATAGAAATGGATAGAAATGGGGAAATATAGTGTAATATTGTAACACCCCGACCCAAACCGGATCAAGAGCGGTTACTTACGATAGCTCACCAGGCTGTGTACATGGCCCACAGATCAACACGGGTTCTTTATAGCGCATTTTGTCCTCACTCAGTCACCTATCCACTCCCAACCAAGCACGCTAGACTGTGGAGTTCTTTTGCATGGATGACCATAAAAGAAAGTGCACTTTGTTGATATGGGTAGTACTTTTAATCCCTTTAAGCACTAGTCATTTAAGCCTATCACTAGACCTCTTCAATTAACGTGGGGTGGTACAAATATTCCCTCCATTAAGGGAGTAATTATTACCCACCTCTCCTTCCAAGTAATAATTACCTCCATATAGAGGTAATAATTCCTCCCTCACCTCCTCTTTCCACCATCCACAACCACCACAAAGTATCAATCTCCTCCCATTTCTTCTTATTTTAGCTCTTATTACTCCTTTAATGATTACACTCATCCCAAGCAAGCCCTTAGGATTAAAGATCCAGCAAATAAGGATGTTACGTTTGTGGAGCCTGAGAGGCAAGGTGATTGGTAATGTTCTGGATGCTAAAGAGAAGATCTTTATTTCCGGTTTAAAGATGAACGTAATAAAAGTAAGGTTATCGAAGGGCAACCGCGGAACTTCGATAAGTTTGCGTGGTGCTTTAATGAACCTAATATTGAGGGAATGATGACCGATACACAGCTCTATAAGCTTCCTATTTGGACACGCATATATGATCTTCCGATTAAAGGTTGTACGAATGAGGATAATTTGAGGAGGCTAGGGAAGCAGTTGAGGAAGTATGTTGTGCATGATGTGGCCTCCTTTCCAGAGATGGAAAGGGTTGTTCATTTGCGTATATTACATGATATTCGTAAACCACTTCGTTCATCCACTGATATTCGTATGCCGAATGGTCAAGTTACGTCCTTTGCGGTGAAGTATGAGAGGCTGCCTTTATTTTGATATGGGTGCTGGGTATTGGGCCATAAGTGAAGGACTGTGACGAGGGACCTTATGAAGAAGATGAGCTCAAGTTTGGAGAAGGACTGCGTGCGTCGCCACGAAAGGCTGGTAAGACAGAAGTGGCTGAGGGGAGTAGGATTGGCAGGGAGTTTAGACCGGAGTTTGAAGCGGAATATTTGAGAAGTAAGAAGGAGATGATCGAGAAACTACGTAGGGTTTATTTCTCAAGTAATGAGGGAATAAGGCGTGGGAGGGAGAAGATGGACGTGAACGTGGGCTCGGCGATGGGTGGTAGGGTGGCGGATGAGGGTGGACTATTGGAAAAGGGAGAGGTGATGGAGGTGGTGCCGAGCATAATTGAAGATATGGGTATGTTGTCAGTGGGTGGTATGCGGGGTAGGGCAATCTTGAGTATTGACGGTGATGAGCCGGTAAGAGGGGATGCAAAGGTTCAGGTGGAGAAGCTGGAAGCGAGGAGTGACGAGAAAAAGGGGAAGAGGGAGGATCGGACATGGCTGCGAAGAGCTCGTAATATAGACGGAGTATGTGTGAATTATGCTATAGAACGGGATAATTCCAACATTAATGAGAACCAAAAGAGAGCGAGAGATGAGGATGATGGGGGATGATTTGATGGTTTTTAAGAAGGTTGGAAGTCACATGGATGTGATTATATATGAGGCGGTGGTTGGCTCAGTTCAACCCAATGAGTTCATATGGTGAAATGGTGAGGATGTTGAAGAACATGCAAACATTGCATAACCAAGAGATGAAAATTTGTCAAGTGGTACTCAAAGGGAGATGGAGGCCCGGATGACATCCCAAGCATTAGCCAACCCTCAAAGACCGTCTGGTGGTTTTGCTTGCCCAAGGCCAAAGCTCAAAAGATGCCTCGGCAAACCATCAATCCCACACGGTTGTATTGAGGAGTGGGGTTGAACTTGAAGACCCTTACAAGGATCTAGAAATTTATGTTCATCCAAAAAGAAAGCAGTTGGTAATGAATGGTGACGGGAAAAGCCCACCAATGACTCCTTCGGGAATGATGAGTGAGTCCAAGAAAGGAAAGATAACAAGTGGGGCATCTACAAGCGGAGAAACTCAAGTGAACAAAGATGTTGATGGCTTAGTTGAAGACCTCCCTTATGCAAATGAGGGGAATGAAGAGGCCACCGAGGACGTGCTTCTACAACCCTCAACTAAGGTAACAAGTAAGGCAACTTCTCCAAAGGTATCCTCTAACTCTGAACTTGTCAATAACATTCCCTATCCCACTAGAGCTCTAAAGTTTAGAGAAAACTTCAAGTACACAAAATTTTGTGAAATATTGGAAAAACTCGAAGTGACTCTACCCTTTATCGAGGTGATATTGAACATGCCAACCTACACCAAATTCTTAAAATATATCTTGTCAAAAAAGAGGACATTGGGTGAGCAAGAAATAATGGCTTTGAATGAAGAGTGTAGTGAACTCCTTTTAAACAAAATGCCACATAAGCTTGGTGACCCGGGAAGTTTCTCTATACCTTGTGTAATTGGCGGTGTTCCCATGTCTAGAGCTCTATGTGATTTAGGAGCTAGGGTAAGTCTGCTTCCCTTGAAAGTTGATAAGAGAATTGATATGTACTAGTTGAGATCCCGTGCTAAAGCACGGTATTTGTGAGAGTTGGATATATAGAGGCTAGAGCTCGTAAAAATTTAAAATATTTACATAAATGAGTACTTATAATAAATGTTGTAATGTACTAATTATAATGTTAGTAGTATTATATAAAAAAAGGGTTATTATTCAAAGGATTTTTACATTAAGTTATTTTTGTGTTAACCTATTTTTATTATGAAAAGTAATGATAGCTGGCGATTATGGAACAACATAATCTAATATAGAGTCACTACTTTGTTATTGCATTGTTCAGAAAAATTTATAGATGACTTAATCTTTTAGTTTTAGTTATAGGAGGATTATAGGGGGATAAGAGGATTGAGTTAGGTACGAAATGTATCTATAAAGCATATTGACCTTATAACGGAACATATATAAACAGTATACGACACATCTAGAAGGATGATTTACAAACAATTAAAAATACTATTTACCCTCATACTCTTTTTTCTTTTATTTTTAATAGGAAAAATTTAAAGTATTGAATCTTACTCCATATACTTTATTAATAACTACCCATATTAATAAGGATGAGATAACTTAAAATAAAGAAGACAGTTTATTTAAAAAAAAAATGCAAATAAAATTGAAACCAAGCAAATTTATTTATTCAGTATGGGCGCATCTTTTATGTCAATGATTAAAAGATTAATACTCCCTCCTATCCACTATATTCTTCCCTATTTCCTTATTCGGATTATTCGGGTTTTCTTCCCTATTTCCTTTTTTGGGTTGATTTGTGTGGTCCAAATTAAATTGCATGTGAGGTAGTGTGTTTTGTGTGGTCCAAATTCACTTTCTTATTTCTTGTGAAAAAAGGAAAGGGGAAGAATATAGTGAATAGGAGGGAGTATATTTCAGGCAATATATTTCGTAGTATATAAGTATATAATCTCGTAGGAAGATTTGGTAGTGTATAATACCGGTCGCACTTTCTTTTGTACTATATCAATTGCGTTGAATTTGGAAAGAATAATTTAATTTGACTTTATAATTTATTGAGATATTTTATTATATGGCAAATTTGTTAGTAAATCAATCATCAATTATTATAATTTTAGCATGAGCCCACCACTATTGTCAATCGTTTGGGCGGGAAAATATTGAGTAGTTCTTATTCTTTTAGTTTAGTGGGGATGATTTGGTCCCGACTAGCATGACTCTCCAATTGGAGGATAGGTTCGTCAAACGCCCTTTGGGGGTACTTGAGGACATACCCGTCAAGGTTGGAAAATATTTGATTCCCTTCGACTTTGTTGTCCTCGATATTCCGGAGGATAGCCACACCCCCATCATCCTCGGTAGGCCATTCTTGGCTACCGGTGGAGTGTTGATCGATGTGAAAGATGGGCGGCTAACCTTTAGAATAGAGGGCGATAAATTTGAATTTAACCTTCCTAATTTTGTGAAAGGACCAAAGCTAAACCAAGCATACACACTTGAAATCATTGATGAAGTAATTGAGGAAGTGGCTAGGGAAGAGTCGGAAATGGAAGAAGCCTTTCAAATTGCCATCCATGATGAAGAGATGGAAGAAGATCATGAAGTTGATGATGAAGTACTCAAGAAAGTTGAGGGCTTACTCCCTCTTAAGGTACAACTCAAAACTTTGCCTCCCTGCCTTTCTTGGTGAGGGAGAGACTTACCTGGTCATCATCAATGTTGGCCTAGATGCTATTTAATAAGAAAAAATTTTGAAAGTTCTCAAAATCCATAGAAAAGCATTAGGCTATAGCATTAATGACATAAAAAGGTTGAGTCTGAGTCTTTGTATGCATAGGATTGTCTTAGAGGAGGGGAGTCGGTCTAGTGTAGAAGGTCTAAGACGATTGAACCCGAAAATGGCAAAGGTTGTTAAAAATGAAGTCTTGAAATTGTTGGAGGCGAGAATTATTTACCAAATTACGGATAGTAAGTGGATAAGTCCCGCCCATGTGGTCCCCAAGAAAGGTGGGGTAACCATGGTTGAGCAAGAGGGCGGAACTTCCCTACCTACCCGTCCGGTTACCGGGTGGCGCATGTGCATTGATTACCGTAAACTAAATGCCGCCACCCTCAAAGACCACTTCCCGGTCCCATTCATAGACCAAATGCTTGAACGATTGGCGGGGCATGCCTATTAGTGTTTCCTTGATGGTTATTCCGGGTTTTTTCAAATGCCAATTGACCCGGAAGACCAAGAGAAAACGACATTCACATGCCCCATTGGAGTCTATGCTTACCGGAGAATGCCATTTGGGTTGTGTAATGCACCCGACACCTTTCAAAGGTTTATGATGGCCATATTCGCCGATTTTTTAGAGAAGAGTATGAAGGTCTTCATGGACGACTTTAGTATCCATGGGGATTCTTTTGATCATGGTCTTGTCAATTTGTCAAATGTATTGAGTCGATGTGAGGAGCAAAACTTAGTCCTCAATTGGGAAAAGTGCCATTTTATGGTAGAGAAGGGAGTTGTGCTTGGTCACATCATACCCAAAAGGGGAATAGAGGTTGACGGAGCCAAAGTTGCGGTGATAGAAAATTTGTCACCCCCTACAAATGTGAAAGGGGTGAGAAGCTTTCTTGGTCACGCCGGCTTTTATAGGCGGTTTATCAAAGACTTTTTATACATTGCAAAACCATTAACCTCACATCTCCTCAAGGATGCTCCTTTTGTATTAGATCAACTTTGCCTTTAGTCCTTTCATAGGTTGAAACTTGCATTAGTAACGACTCCCTTAATCCGATCATCGGATTGGAGTCTCCTGTTCGAGATCATGTGTGATGCTTCCGACTATGCCGTATGAGCGGTTTTGGAGTAAGTTGTGGACGAGACACCATGTCATTTACTACTCAAGCAAGACACTTGATCAAGCTCAATGCAATTACACCACAACCGAGAAAGAAATGCTTGCAATTGTCCATGCTACTGAGAAGTTTCGGCCATATCTAGTGGGGTCCAAGGTGGTGGTTTATACCGACCACACCGCCTTGAGACAATTGATGGTGAAGAAAGATGCTAAGCCTCGACTCTTGAGGTGGGTTTTGCTACTTCAATAATTTGATCTTGAAATTTGGGACAAATACGGGGTCGAAAATATCGTGGCCGATCACTTGTCAAGACTCACGGTTGGTGATTATGGAATCAAAGATGAAAGTCGATCCATAAATGAATGGCTAAGAGAGGATAGCCTAATGGAAGTGAGGGAAACAAGCCATGGTTTGCAGACTTGGCGAATTATTTGGTTAGTGGGTTCATTCCGGATGAACTTGATGCTAGAGAAAGAAGAAAGTTGAAACATGTGTAAGAAATCTATATCTCATAACATAACATATTCATATATGTTTCAAATTAATTTAGTCATAAAATTAAATGTTGATCTTATGCATGCAAACAATAATAAGAATAAGGAAGAAATCATCAACCCTTACATTGATATTTCGGATTATTGGGCACAAGTGAGTTCTCCTACTCACTTGTTCTTGAGCTCTCCAAATATTGGATGAACAAGGATTCAAGTGTAGAATCCCTCCCAAGGATTAATACACAAGGTAACCTCTAAATAAAATTAATATTATTGATACTAGAACAATATTAACTTGAATAAAATTGACAAAAATATTATTTTGTTCTCTTAATTTTCGGCTAAGAGAAGGGAGAAAGAGGAAGGATTTTATCTCTCTAAAACTCTTATTTTAGGTGGATGAATGAATGAATAATACACTAATTTTTTTTAGTAGTGTATTAGGTAAAAATTAGAGGAAAAACCCATGGTTTTCTCTTTCACAAAACCGGGTAGAGGGAGGGGTTCTTAGGGCCAATGCATGAGCAAGGTGCTCTTCACAAGAGGCACTAGGTTTGCATGGCTAGGTTTAGGTAAAAATGATTATGTTTACCACTTAGTTAATTAACATAATATTTTCGTAATACTCCCACTAATTTCGGTCCATATTAAGATAAAATGGATTCCATTTTATCTTTGTCAATTTGTCAATTTGTCACATGTCACATGTCATGTAAAATTGTTATGTATTTTTAACATATTAAAAATCAACGCATTAATAAAGATACGTCATATACAAAATTGACTTAGTAATTCATAATTACTTGTACCAAAACATTTTACCAATTATAAATCACAACATCTTGCATTTATAATAAATTATTCATTCAAATGCAATTGTTTCCTTAAACAATAATTTCATCTAAGTAATAAAACAATTCGATCACTTAGACCGTATCTTATTTAATCAAATTATAATGAGATACGTAAATATTACTTACAAAATCGTCCGTCAATTTTAAGTAATTTAATTAACCCGTATCGTCATACGATCAATTAAATAATCAATTAAGAGTGTTACCCTTTAGGTATGACCTAAGGGGATCAACTGATCACCACCGTCGCACGACAGTAATGTCAAACTCTAGTCAGCCAATCATTACCGATATGTGTGGACCAGTTGACAGTAAAATATTACTTCCCAATTGTATTCTTTAAAATGAGACTTAAACATGTGATCATCATGATCGACAGTTGTGATCGCATTATTGTCGGAGGACACATATTCTAACAATCTCCCACTTGTCCTCGACAAGTGTGCGTCACCAATTCTCTTGTCGTATTACTATCTCCCACTCAATGCAAGGTGTCTTTCAGGTCGTACTTGCAAGTGATCATATCGAGAGTGGTTTCCTCGATCTGGAGAATAACTGATTGGCCGGATTTATCTACCATAGATATCTTCCGAGCGTGGCCACGCATTTCCAGTTCATTGCTCCTCAAGTGGCCCTTAGATATTGTTATAACCCTAACTAGGGGTGGACAATTCCTATCGCACTCATTCCCTTCGACTAGCCACAGCCATCATAACCCAAAATATGTCCATTTGACCCCATTTACAAAGGCCGTAGTAACACAAATCAAAGTTAATCTGAAACTGTGCCATCTTAGGCGAATAGTCTTTAGTCAAAAGAATCGACTCATTAGAATACTATAGTAGCTCTCGCAACGACCAGGCTATATAAATTTGCCAGAACTCTATAAGCGGTCATAAGGCCCGACAGAGTGTTCCTAACAGTCTGCCTATGTGATCGACTAGTCATTCTTATATGACTCTATGGCACTTGAACTTGCCATCAATCGCATCACACTCTAGTCACTTCGAGACGTCACCTCATATAAGTAACTATGGGCGAATACAATGCTAATCCGTGTTCACTTTAACGGAGTCCAATTGTCTCTACAACCCGTTTGGATGTAACAAAGTATAAGGCGAGTTAATAATAACTCAAACGACAAATGTCGACATCACATTGGGTAGCCAATACCGTATTACAACCTTGTGATGCATATCGTAAGTGTGTAAATACTAGTCGATTGCAATAGAAGTTTAACATACCATGTGTCCATGTGTTCAAACTTCTTTTATCGCATTTTCCTTTACATTCATGTTATCTCTCATAGCATGAACCTCACCAAGTACACATATAGGTTCCCAACCTCGGTTTGGGTTCTTTATCTTGAAAGAACTTTCTGGTTGTTTATCACATAGCCAACAAATTTGTGGTGGATGATATAACTTGCACTGGTAAGTGTTCTATCATCTCACGATGCACTAGGTATACGTTTTGTAGGGTCTTGCAACAATTGTCAAGATTATTAGCCTAGCACTTCTCATAAGTCCTAGCATATTAGAAAATATTAGTTCTGAGTAACTTCTTACTTCAACTAAGTATCTTTCTAAACTTCTTATTTCTCCTTTTAGCTTGAAAAGCTTAGGATTTTCATAAATCCTTACGCGTGTTCGAACTTTAATATGTGCAACCTCTTGACACATAACAGAGTGTTCTGTAAAACACTGAAATCGCTCATCGGATTCTCCTCGAGAATTCATGACGATTCTTCTATGGCTTCCAATGATTCATCATGCTCTTATGCATATGATTCATTATTGGACATGTGCATGACTATTCTAATGGCGGAAACATTAGAAACTTAACAATCATGTAATCAACCATTCTTAGGTTCAATGAATGACCATGACTGCTAATGGCAATTCCATTTTCATTGACATGAATAACCTATGTTTCTCGTTGATTCGATGTGTATATCTCAATACCTATCCAACATCTCATGATGTGATTGGATTCATCATAGTCCATTTTCATCCGGAATCAAATACTTCTTTGTGAAAGAAAGTATTAGCTCGTCATTCTCCATGATTAATGAGTTATAAACTTTTTACAAGATTATTGCTCCCACTAAATTCCATGTCTTCACATGATAATTTCCAACTCCCACTTAATTCCACATGTTTCGTAGTTGACCACTCAATCGAAACAATATAGTTTGCTTTGCCAAGTTATTAAGATTCAAACCATATATGTTCCCAACATATCATTTCAAAATACTTATTTAGAAAAGGTTTCAATCTTAAACTTATGGAAAGAGATTTTTAATCTCTAACTCATTCATTTTATAATGACGCGTAGCAATGTCATTATTTAAATGTGAATTTCATTTATTATACGTCCTTCTCAAAATACCCTTTTCGGAAGGAAGTTTAACCATTTCATTTTCATAATGAGGTTAAGTAATGACACTAGCGTGGTTAACAATTAATTTAGCTTTTGTAGATATCGGCATATCATTCTTTGCAACTTTTAGTCATAAATCTCATTTATTTTCTAGGATGCAACTTTGATTCATTTAGGCTCTTAAGTAAATATCAAATATTGAAACTATTGATCAAATGTTGTTCATAAACTAGTCAAAACTCTTGTTAAGACTTTACATTAGTCATTCTTATTCCAAAACATTCTTTTGGTCTCCTCGTGTAGTTATCTTGAGAAAATATTCTTTTGATTACTTCACTTGGTCTCTTTTGTCATGTAGATATCATCTATTTGAGACCATATATCTCATCTATTCGAGCATACTATATAAATAGGTATACAAATCATTCTTTAATCATTCTTTCTTGCGTAGATCTCATTTACACAAGTACACAAATTTTGCTTGGTGTTCTTTGTGTCTTTATTTTCTCCCACTCTATATTTAGAATGAATACACTAGAGATTCAAAGATAGATTATGAGACACAAATAATGATTTTGAAGTATAAGGAGGACTATCTCATAGGTTGACTAGTTGTTTTAGATTTGATAAGTGTACTTGGTGATTGGCATTCCTTTAAGAGAGTTCATCAACTCAATATCACTTTATAATTGATCATACACAAGCCTTAAGCTTGTGGACATATAATGAATCCCAACATTATAGTTGTCTATTTAAGTGGGTGATCATATGTTTCTATGTGCAAGCATATATAGCCGAATTTTTAGAACAAGGATAAAATACGATAAAATGGGTGACTTGGGTTGCAAACCAAGCCACCATAATCCAAAATACAACAATTGTTTAGAAAGGATTAAACATTTCCATGTCGAACACGGAAATCAAAAGGTTCTAAAAATCCGAAACATAAATTAAAATAAGACAATAAAAAGCCAAGCTTCATGGAAGCTACTCCTAGCTTCTTGATGGTTTCTCAAGGTTGCTTTTCTTTTCCCTTGTCCTTGCTTGGTGGAGGCCCTATTTACAATAAAAGAGGATATATTATCACAACTTTGTATCACAATACCATAGTTGAATTAGAAACATAAAAGAAAGGATAGTCATTTACCTACTGGAGTGATCTTTCCAGCTTTAATGTCACCAAGATATTTGAAACAATTTCTTTTCCAATGTCCAACACCATTACAATAATGGCATTTATCAAGAGGACCCTTCTTGATCTTGGAAGTGCTAGCTTCATAAGTCTTAGCTTTGGTGAAAGTGGGAGCTTGCTTCTTACCCTTCTTCCCATTCTTCTTGAACTTCCCCTTGCTTTTGGTGCTTATGTTAAGCACATCCTTAGGTGGGTTAACATTTAACCCCATGTCTCTTCCAGCTTGCACAAGTAACTTGTGCAACTCTTCAAGAGACACGTCCTTGTCTTGCATGTTAAAATTCACCCGAAATGGAACATACGCTTTGACTTTGGATAAGGAGTGTAGAATCCTATCTACAATGAGTTCTTTGGGGATTTCAACCTTTTGAATCTTCAAGGTCTCGACTAGCTCCATCAATTTGAGCACGTGAGGGCTAACCTTTTGGCCCTCTTTAAAGTCGAGATCAAAGAATGCCGCGGCCGCCTCATATTGGACGATCCGCGGAGTTTGTGAAAACATTGTCACAAGCTTGGAATAGATTTCATTAGCGGTGCCCATCTTAAAGGCTCTCCTTTGGAGATCCGCCTCCATCGCAAAGATCAACACATTTTTCATTGTGGCGGACTCCTTGTGGTAAGCCTCATATGCTTCCCTAGTAGCGGCACTCGACCTAGCATTAGGTTCGGGTGGAGAGGCCTCGGTGAGGTAACGAAGCTTGTCATCACCTTGGGCGGCTAATTTGAGTTGGGCATCCCAATCGGAGAAATTTGACCCATTCTTTTCAAGTTTACATCGATCCATGAAGGATCGGAGCCATGAAGTATTAGTGAGAGATGTGACGTTGGTGTTTGGAGTGGCCATTTGTTATGAGAAATAAAAGCGGTCTACAAAACAAAATATAGAAGGAATAAAACATATGTCGTTTTCAAAATAATAATACTCGTAAAATTTTAATTTAAACAAGTTTTATTGCATTTATCTAGTGACCTCTACCCAACTTAGATAAATGATTCCAAGACCCAAATTCATATTAACTTGGGCACGGTGTGGCCGATGAAACCCTTATCAATATAACTCAGTGGATTAACTCTTTAATCGATTCTACTTTTAGAACTCTTGGTCGATAAAATTACATTAACATTTATCTTTAGCCCAAAACACATCCGACAAGGGCACGGTGTGGCCGATAAAACCCTTATCAAAAACTTTTGTTGAGTTCAATCCAAATTTCGAATAAATGTGTCCATGATCCAAACCCACATTAACTTGGGCACGGTGTGGCCGATGAAACCCTCATCAACATGAATTCGGTGGATAGACATTTACCACTCACTTCCCTTACGTAACAAGGTTTGTACCCCGGTGTGGCCGAGTGCACTCCCTCACGAAATAGGTTTTCATGGTTTCTACTTTTTGGTAAGGCTATGTCTCAATTGATTATTTTTAGCGAGAGGTCATGTCAATTTATTATCTATCACGTTTTAAGTGAACTAAAGCGGTGAACTACGATAATTGTAATTGACACGGTCGATAAACTTGATTAAAATATAATGCATGTTTTAGTTATGGCGATTTAGCGATGCATGCAACATATAAATAAAATGCAAAGCATAAATTAAATACTAGTATGGCCTTCCTAAAATAGAAAATCTAATTAACTATTACATATTCAGAAATCAACTTCATTGGTCCCTTGAACTTTGGTTTTTGGCACGCATCTCGAGGTAACACCGTCTCTATGTATCGTCTTCCTTGAGTGACACCGTCTTCAAGGAACTCCGAAATAAATAAATTACATAACAAATTACATAATTTCCTATTATACATTTGTAATTAAAATAAAATAAATCTATTAAATTACAAAACGGTGATACGAGATCACAATAAATTACAACCGAATTGATATTCCCATACATTTCGGGTAATACCAATTAAAAACTAAAGCCATACTAAGTAAAAATTACATAATTCAAAAATTACATAAAATAAAATTATGAAAATCATAAATAAAATGCAGCATTATAATATGTATGAACATGCCCAAATTTTATGCTAAATCGCCTTTAAGGAGCCAATATCGTATATTAATCGGTTTTTACGGATTTGCGTGATTCAACCTTTTAAAATCACAATAAATTACATAAAATCATATTTATGCATAAGGTAATTACCCTAACCTACTTAGAACTCAAAATTAGTCTCCACTAACATATTGACAATAATTAACTTATATTTCTTTAATTGTTCATTAATGGACTCAAAATTACAATAAAATGCTATAAACTTCAAATAAATCACAAAAATTTCAAATAAATTCAAAATTTGAAATTTAAACTCATGAACATTCTGGAAAAATACCATGACACTCATAATATTAAAAAACTTAGGTTAAAAAATTTCGAAATTTATCGGGAAAAACAATGTTGCGGTTTATCGGATTTATCAAATATTATCATAAAAATATGAGAAAAATTATATTTATCAACTTTTCAATTTTAGATCTGAAATGGGTAATAAAATGCAACATGTGACGTTTTTCCTTAGTCATGAAGTATGTTTTAGCAATTATTCACTAATTAAAGTCACTATTTATGCTATTTTTCATCAAAAATTCATAAATTATGCATAAAGACTTCATTATAGCCTATTATTTTACACACATCTTGTGAAATTTCATGTGACAATATAATAAATTTATATGACCAGATTCGAAGTATTTCTCATATTAACCTATTTTTCATTTAAATTCGATTTTTATCATGAAAAATCCATATTTCGAGCATAAAAACTCCAAAAATTCTGAAAATTTACAGGTCATCTAAAAATAATATATGTGAAAACATATCCAAAAAACACTGGAAAATTCGAAGTGTAGATAATTTTAGTCCAAAAATGACATTTTTATCATAAAATCACATTTTTAATGCCATTATTTTATAAGATGAACAATAAAAATCCATAAATTAACCAAAATATCCTAAATACATTTTAGGACCATAAACTTTAACCTGCATAATTTATTTCGTGATATATCATAATAACACAAATTTATAAGTTTTATATGTTAATCGTATAACTCGGAAAAACTATAACCGATTTGCATGCAAACAACCTAAGGCTCATGATACCGCTTGTAAGAAATCTATATCTCATAACATAACATATTCATATATGTTTCAAATTAATTTAGTCATAAAATTAAATGTTGATCTTATGCATGCAAACAATAATAAGAATAAGGAAGAAATCATCAACCCTTACATTGATATTTCGGATTATTGGGCACAAGTGAGTTCTCCTACTCACTTGTTCTTGAGCTCTCCAAATATTGGATGAATAAGGATTCAAGTGTAGAATCCCTCCCAAGGATTAATACACAGGGTAACCTCTAAATAAAATTAATATTATTGATACTAGAACAATATTAACTTGAATAAAATTGACAAAAATATTATTTTGTTCTCTTAATTTTCGGCTACGAGAAGGGAGAAAGAGGAAGGATTTTATCTCTCTAAAACTCTTATTTTAGGTGGATGAATGAATGAATAATACACTAATCTTTTTTAGTAGTGTATTAGGTAAAAATTAGAGGAAAACCCCATGGTTTTCTCTTTCACAAAACCGGGTAGAGGGAGGGGTTCTTAGGGCCAATGCATGAGCAAGGTGCTTTTCACAAGAGGCACTAGGTTTGCATGGCTAGGTTTAGGTAAAAATGATTATGTTTACCACTTAGTTAATTAACGTAATATTTTCCTAACACTCCCACTAATTTCGGTCCATATTAAGATAAAATGGATTCCATTTTATCTTTGTCAATTTGTCACATGTCACATGTCATGTAAAATTGTTATGTATTTTTAACATATTAAAAGTCAACGCATTAATAAAGATACGTCATATACAAAATTGACTTAGTAATTCATAATTACTTGTACCAAAACATTTTACCAATTATAAATCACAACATCTTGCATTTATAATAAATTATTCATTCAAATGCAATTGTTTCCTTAAACAATAATTTCATCTAAGTAATAAAACAATTTGATCACTTAGACCGTATCTTATTTAATCAAATTATAATGAGATACGTAAATATTACTTCCAAAATCGTCCGTCAATTTTAAGTAATTTAATTAACCCGTATCGTCATACGATCAATTAAATAATCAATTAAGAGTGTTACCCTTTAGGTATGACCTAAGGGGATCAACTGATCATCACCGTCGCACGACAGTAATGTCAAACTCTAGTCAGCCAATCATTACCGATATGTGTGGACCAGTTGACAGTAAAATATTACTTCCCAATTGTATTCTTTAAAATGAGACTTAAACATGTGATCATCATGATCGACAGTTGTGATCGCATTATTGTCGGAGGACACATATTCCAACAACATGATGCCAAGAGGTACTTTTGGGACGATCCTTACTTGGTTCGAAAGTGTGGGGACGGAATGTTTTGAAGATGTGTGTCAAAAGAGGAAGGCATTGAGATAGTTGATAGGCTTCATAACTCGGCCTACAGTGGACACTTGGCTACTTCAAGAACAATTGCGAAGGTGCTATAAGGCGAGTTCTATTGGCCTTCTAATGTCAAAGACATTCACTACTTTGTGAAATCGTGTGATGCATGCCAAAGGACGGGAAACACTGGGAATTGAAATGAAATTCCGCTCAATAACATCCTTGAAATTGAGCTATTTGATTGTTGGGGAATCGACTTTATGAGCCCATTTCCAAACTCATGTGGGAATGAAAACATCTTGATGGCCGTCGATTATGTTTCCAAGTGGATTGAAGCGGTAGTATCCCCTACTAATGACTCAAAGGTAGTGATGAAGTTGTTTAAGGACACGATCTTCCCAAGGTTCGGGACCCCAAGAGTCGTCATAAGCGATGACGGTTCTCACTTTCGAAAAAGCACCTTCAAGGCTTTGTTGGAATATCATGGAGTGAGACATAAGACTGTCCTTGCCTACCATCCACAAACTAGTGGGCAAGTGGAGGTTTTTAATTGCCAAATCAAAGCAATATTGGAGAAGGTAACTAACAAAAGCCGAAAGGATTGGTCCCAAAAGCTACCTAATGTCTTGTGGGCTCTAAGAACGGCGTATAAGAATCCAATTGGGACAACACCATACAATCTTGTTTATGGCAAGGCTTGTCACTTACCCGTTGAACTAGAGCACAAGGCATGGTGGGCCTTGAAGGAGATGAACTTTGATATTGATGCGGCCGATAAAATAAGATTCCTCCAAATGAGTGAGTTAGAGGAATTTCGAATGGAAGCTTATGAGAGCTTAAGGATATACAAAGATCAAACAAAGAAGTGGCATGATGTCAAGGTTATTGACAAGAAGATAATTGTGGGAGACCTAGTTCTCCTTTTCAATGCAAAGGTGAAAGTGTTCCCGGGCAAGCTCCGTTCTAGGTGGTCGGAACTTTTTAAAGTGATTGACATCTCTCCCTATGGTGAATTTGAGCTTTGGAGCGAAGATGGTGGAAGCTTCAAAGTTAACGGTGAAAAGGTGAAGCAGTATTACCAAGGAGATGAAAGAGGCACCATTGAAATATTCTACCTCGGGGACCCCCTCCCCAAGGAGGAGTCGGATTGGAAGCTTTTCCAACAATGATAGGTTTGGTGGAGTTCCTCAAGAACCACCATTTTTTATAAATATTGCATGCATTTAGATAGGACATGAGTACATATGGATCAATTTTCAACTTGTGCAAATTGGATTTGGTGACGGTTGTCACGTGAAAGTAGTTTGGTGGAAAATTAGGAACACAAGCATAATCTTCGTTTGGCCCAATTCCCGAAATGATGCGTCGTTTTGAAAGTGGAAAACACGAGAAAATGAGCTAAGGGAAGAAGTCGGGTTTTAATTGTTTGAAGATGATGAGAAAAACAAACAAAATCAAGCTATTAGAGCTCCCTGCCGGCAGCCGGTGACCTCACTGATATTAAGCCCCTTTCAAAACGAAACTTGGAAAAATGTTGAAATTCACGTAATTGTGGTCCGTGTAGGTGCCCCCACCGGCAGCGAGACCAAATTCAAATTGAAGAAAAATCTTGAATTGAAGTGTGTGTGGGGGGGGGGGGGGTGCGTTCCAGTAGGCCGACAGCCGGCTCACCGGCAGGGAGCACCCCCATGAAGAAAACTTGTCAGAAATTGGAGGAGGAGTGTCCTCTGCCGGTAGGCCGGCAACCGGCAGGAACACGCATCTACGAGGGAAACACGAATAAATAAGGAGAGGAGTACTCCCTGCCGGTAGGCCGACAGCCAGGTAGCCGGCAGGGAGCACGCATCTGAAGAAAAACCAAGGCAAAGGAAGAAGGGAAGGAGCCCATGCCGGTAGCCGGCAGGGAGCACGCATCTGAAGAAAAAACCAGCAGCGCGACCTTTTTATTCAAGAAAGAATTCGAAAATTTTGTCAAAAGGCAAAGGAGCATCTGCCGTTGGTCCGGCAGTCGGTGCCCATACCGGTAGGGAGCCCCAAAATCAGAATTAAAATGCATGATACCATCTCATTTCTTCATTCTTTTTTTTTTCTTCCTTTCACTTTAAAAACTCCCTCTTTCATAATACTCCATTAAAACACCACCCAACCTCCTCCTACCTTCTCCCAATCAACAACCAACCACCCAAACAACATCACCAACCTCCCCTATCTTAGAAAATGGGTACAAGGAGAATAAGGGGCGATATTGAAAGGGCTGAAGCATAACTCGTGGTTGAGGCGGCTTCTGACAGTACTACACCAGATCCCGATTACCCAACCGGCGAATTTGTGACAGCCATTCAAAAAGGTAAATTTGTGCTCTTCAAAAATCGTCCCCTCACCCCAAGTAGGTTTATATGTCGCCCTTCTATGCGGAACCTAGTACTATAAGGAGACAAAGGTATTATTTAAAGGGGTAGGAATGAAAGAAATGTATAACCTTCAAGAACGGACATACCCGCGCCTTACATGAGAATTTTTGAGTTTCTTAAGAATAGACAAGCATCACACTACGGGGATGGTAGCCGCTCTACATTTGCTTATTATGAATAGAGACCATTCAATCTGTAACACCCCGGCCCAAACCTAGGGTCGGGAGCGGTCACTCACGATAGCTCGCCAGGCTGTGTACATGGCCCACAAATCAACACAGGTCCTTTTCAGCGCATTTTGTCCTCACTCATGCGCATCTCGGAAACCTTCCCAGGAGGTCACCCATCCTAAGATTACTCTCAGCCAAGCACGCTTAACTGTGGAGTTATTTCGCATGGATAACCAGAAAAGAAAGTCAACTTTGTTGATTTGAGTAGTACTTTCAATCCCTTTAAACACTAGTCATTTAATCTTATCACTGGACCTCTTCAAGGGTTACCCCGCCCAAATAAAGTCTACGGTTCAGTGAAATATTACACACCCCCACTTAAATAATGCAACGTCCTCGTTGCGCCTGGCAGCATATGACCGCAGCCGAGCCAAACCCAAAATCCTCTGCTGCAAGGTTGTTGACCCGAGTACTCCAGACCACAGGCTCACCAGACGATTGCAGGGTTGCTCTAATACCACTTGTAACACCCCGGCCCAAACCTAGGGTCGGGAGCGGTCACTCACGGAAGCTTGTCAGGCTGTGTACATGGCCCACAGATCAACACGGGTCCTTTCCAGTGCATTTTGTCCTCACTCATGCGCATCCCGGAAACCTTCGCAGGAGGTCTCCCATCCTAAGACTACTCACAGTCAAGCACGCTTAACTGTGGAGTTCTTTCGCATGGATAACCATAAAACAAAGTGCACTTTGTTGATATGAGTAGTACTTTCAATCTCTTTAAACACTAGTCATTTAAGCTTATCACTAGACCTCTTCAAGGGGGTACCCCACCCAAATAACGTCTTCGGTTCAGTGGAATATTACACAATCTCCCTTTGTCGACTTGCTGGAATTTTTGGATTGGAGGATGCACCGTCTCATAAGGTGCCCGCGGAAATCCATCATTATCGGGTGTGGAAGGCCATCTCGGGCCTTGATGATCAAATTGGGTTAAAAAAGGTGACAACCTCATCTCACAATGGCCTGATAAGAATATGGCAAAGATTTATGGGGTGTACCATTTTTGCAAGGGATGAGCCATGGTATTTCCGAATCGATGAGCTTGAAATTTTGGGCTCTTATTTAATCACCAAGCCCGTGCCTTACTGTATCAACATAGCTTATCACATGGCTCTTCACTTAATGAAGCTATCAAATGCTCCGGGGCAACGAGTCATGTTCCATGTAGGTGGTGTTATCACCCGAATTGTCAAAGGTCTTGACGTACCGGTGGACTTGTCTGCCTTGAACTATCTACCGGGGATACTTTCTTGACCAAAGACTACATGATGCACTCACTTGAGTGTATTAAAAGACACCAATTGGACGGACTTGAATATTGGCAAGTCCAAAAGCGGAATTACATCCCGCTTCCAAATGCCGGGAGAATGAAAGTTAAACCCGATGAAGAAAGCTACCTCCTTGAACTTGAGGCGAGGGATGAAGTGGCCGATCCTTCTAATGGTCCACCAATTGTATATGGAAGGGATCGGCGAGCTACCACTGAGTCTACTTTCCACTACACCATGCCTACTCCCTCATTCCAACAACCCTCTCCATGGACATTTCAACAAGGAGAGGGGTTTTCAAGCCAACCTTCCCAACCACCTCCTCTTCATCATTTTCTAGTTTAGTGTATGGATAACATGAACCTCGGCATGCAAATAGGGGCGAGTGAGCGACAAGTTTTGGGAAGGAAGCTCGACCGCATCTACCATGACCAAGCCGTAGGGCAATTCCCCGTCTATGACGATTTTTGTAGGCGGGGATATGTGAACTTTGATACCCACTACCCTTTATACCATTTATGGCCCGATGGTGGATACCAATGCCAAGTCTAGGGCATTGTCTATGGAGACCTAAAACTCAACAAGACTACTTTTCTGCCCATATCTTCCCTCCACAATAACAAGAGGGGCACGACGCCCAATGGTTCGGAGGGGTGAGGCCCTACTTTGGGAGCAACACGGATGCTTCCGGGTCGGGAGGTGGAGGCATGATGACGGGTGACGGTGCGCACCCCATGAGCACGGATGACATTATCCGTGATGATGATTTTGGTGATGGTTACGGGGATGATGAAGATGATGCCTAGGCGGCCTCGTTACAACGACTTGCCTTGCTCCCGAACTCAATCTAAAGCACAAGTATGGCTCCTTAAATCCAAATCTCTCCTCCATATTAGAATAGTTTGCATTTAGTTTACTTGTAATATATTAGAAATAGTTTCATATAGTTGCATTCATATAGGATTGCATTAGATTTAATTTCATGTAATATATTGTCACATTTAGAAATTGCATTCATGTAGTGTAATTTGCATTGTATTTCAATTTTGCATTTAGAATAGAACTGTTAGGATTCATTAATCTCATTAGTTTACATATTCATATATGAATTAATTTATTTGGTCATAAAATAAATACAAGATCTTATGCATGCAAACTAAAAACAAGATTAGAGAAGAAATCGTCACTTCTTACATTTGTCTTTCGGATTTTGGGCACCAACAAGATCTCCTTCTTGTTAGTTCTTGAGCTTTCCAACAATGGATGAACAAAGGTTCAAATTAGAACCTCTCCCAAAAGCTTATACCCAAGGAATACCCTTAATATTTTAATTAATATTGGACTAGTATCAATTAAAACAAGCTTAAATTTTGGACACAAAATATTGATTTTGTTCTCCTCTATTTCGGTTAAGAGGAGATGATTTTGTGAGTTTTCTATCTCTAAAATGTTTCACAAATTGTAGAGAGTATTTTTCTAACACTAGAAAAAATTAAGTAATGTAGTGAATGAATAATTATAGATGAAAAACCATTGGCATTTTTCTAGTGGAAAAAAACCGGTTGGAGGGGGGAGTATTTGAGGCCAATGCATGCAAAAGTTGCTCTTCTCAAAAGCTATAGGGTTGCATGGCTATGAGTAGAGTATAATTATTATGTTTCCAATTAAAATAATCAACACAATATAAACTCTCATACTCCCTCCATTTTCGGCACATATACATAAAATGAGAGGTCCATTTTATTTTGTTATTTGTCAATTTTGTCATGTGTCACATGTTACATGACATGTAACACTATAATGTATTTTTAACATATTAAAAATCAACATATTAATAAAATATGTCACATACAAAATTAACTAGTAATTCTTAATTACATGTACCAAAATGGTTTATGAAATTATAAATCACAACGTCTTGTATTTATAATAAATTATTCATTCTGTTTCAATTATTTCGTAAACAATATTATATTCAAAGTAATAAAACAATTCGATTACTTAGACTGTATCTAATTTAATCGAATTACAATAAGACACGTTAACTTTACTCACAAAATCATCCGTCAATTTTAAGCAATTTAATTAACTCGTATCGGCATACGATTAATTAAATAATCAATTAAGAGTATTTCCCTATAGGTATGACCTAAGGGGATCAACTGATCACCACCGTCGCACGACAGTAATGTCAAACTCTAGTCAGCCAATCATTACCGATATGTGTGGACCAGCTGACTGTAAAATATTACATCCCTCATGTATTCTTAAATATGAGATTTAAACATGTGATCATCATGATCGATAGTTGTGATCACATTATTGTCGGAGGACACTTATTCCAACAATCTCCCACTTGTCCTCGACAAGTGTGCGTCACCAATTCTCTTGTCCTATTACTATCTCCCACTCAATGTAAGGTGTCTTTCAGGTCGTACTTGCAAGTGATCATATCGAGAGCGGTTTCCTCGATCTGGAGAATAACTGATTGACCGGAATTATCTACCATAGATACCTTCCGAGCGTGGCCAAGCATTTCCAGTTCATTACTCCTCGAGTGGCCCTGAGATATTGTTTTAACCGTGACAAGGGGTGGACAGTTCCTATCGCACTATTCCCTTTGACTAGCCACAACCATCATAACTCAAGATATGCCCATTTGACCCCATTTACGAAGGTCGCAGTAACATAAATCAAAGTTAATCTGAAACTGTGCCACCTTAGGCGAACAGTCTTTAGTCAAAGAATTGACTCATTATAATACTATAGTAGCTCTCGCCACGACCAGGCTTTATAAATTTGCCAGAACTCTATAAGCGGTCATAAGGCCCGACAAAGTGTTCCTAACAGTCTGCCTATGTGATCGACTAGTCATCTCATATGACTCTATTACACTTGAACTTGCCATCAATCGCATCACACTCTAGTCACTTCGAGACGTCACCCCATACAAGTGACTATGGACAAATACCATTTTAATCCGGGTTCACTTTAACGGGGTTCAATATTGTCTCTACAACCCGTTTGGATGTAACAAAGTAATAAAAGAGTTTTTAAAGTAAAAACTCGAACGATAAATGCGATTATCACATATGAATAGTCAATACCTGATTACTACTTCATATTCTAAAATCCAGTTTGATCCTGAATGTAGTTGTTCATCTCAATTCAATTGAAATGACATGACTCATCATGTTAAGCCTATGAGAAGGCTTTGGTTAGTAGGTTTTATCAACTTCTTGTACCTTACTAAACCTTACTACATACTCGTTTTCCTTTGTAATGTATACATTTGCATTACATAACTTTATGAGTACATGTCTAGATCCAATTTAGACATAAGCTCTCTAGTCATAGAACAGCTCCCACTGTTTTCACAGTGTGCGGGACCCATCCCTTTCGCACATCTCATGATTGCAAGTGTACTCAATTTACGTTGTAAGCATCTCTCATTGTTCTTTATTGCCTAGAACGATTCTAACAAATCCATCTCTTAAAAACATAGCCACAATGGTTCCTTAACCATCTTTAGGTGTTTTGAATACGGTTTTGTCTGAAACCTTTCGCAATCTCAATTGTCATTTGTCATTTGTGTAACACCCTTACACAAATTAGTTAATTGCATCAAAAACACTTAACTTTCCATCCTTAATGCTTCCTCAAGCACTTAAGAATAATCTATATGGCTACTTGGTAACTATTACTTAAATTCGATTTTGAAACAATTCATCATACTCAAAGTATATGAAGTGTTATACATCATTACTCATTTAATTGATCCGGAAGCAAATGGAATCAATCAAATATGTTCAACATGATTGAACTAGTCATGAATCTTATCAACATAGGACTTCTTATTTGACGCTAATATCATGTGGATTGATCTCCATAAATCCGGATATTGAAGATGTATTATAATACTCCAAAAGTGTCAAATCATTCCCAATGATCAATATGTCATCCACATATAAGACTAAATAAAATTTCCGTAACTCCCACTAAACTTCATGTATAAACACAACTTCTCAACCTATTGAGAAAAGTTTTATCACATGATCAAAATGTTGATTCCAACTCATTGATGTCCTTCTTAAGACAATCTCTTAAGTTGCACATTATTTTAGGATTGCAAGAATCTACAAAACTCATGACATGTATTGAATACATTCCTTCTAATTGAAGAAGTGGGTTTTAGATTCACTCGTTATATATCATCATAATGAAATACAATCCCTAAGAAGATCTGAACAGTGCAAAACACTTTGCAACTAATCAAACTTTGATATCTCTCTTTGATATCCAACAATTCCACTTGGAATTTATTTCGGATTTTCATGGCTCTAAGCCTTGTATTGAGTTGTGACTTAAACACTCTCATTTAAGTCATATGATCATTACTTTCCAGAAGTAACTTGAATCAAACAATTTCTTTGTAAGTTGCAAGCTCTTTACTTTCTAAAAGTAACACGAATTCATCATCTTCAACAAGTGATGAGTTCAACCTCCTAGGTTTCGAAGAAACAACTTCATGTAGCCAAGAGAATACAGTTTCTTGCGACATACAAATTTCATACAATTTTTGACACAATTCTTTTGTGACTCTTGAATATTTTCTCCCACTCCGTCTTTTAGAAATAAACTTGTATTCTAGAAAGACAGCTTCACGAGCCACAAACTTGTTGTACTCGTGATTATTGAAAGAAAAAATAAGCATTTGTTTCTTGTGAAAACTTACAAGCATGGTACCCTACCATTTCATATTTTAGATTTAGCGGAAAAATAATTTAGACAATATGATAAAATCCCCAGAAGGATCAAGTAACTCAAAGTAACTTGATTAAAGTCCAAACCATATCGAATAGCGTTTGATTTCTTTACCCAGCCACACATTATCCCATAATGCGTGCTAAGAGAGATTAATTTCTGATATTATATCACATTTCCTTTGGCTTATATCAAAGTCTTTACTTTGATAATCTCATTACGACAAAATTGTGATTCTTTGAACTTCTTCAAAGATTTCTCTATTTACCTTATTAAGTGAACACATTAGTGTCAACTTAAATCGTTGGTAAAAGAAAATGATCAACCTATCTGGATCAATGATTTACAACCTCGATCTCCTTTTCACCAAAGGTACGAGACATCTTGCTTTGAATACAAGATACGCATATACCATGAGATTAAAAATCTAATGGTTCCAAGAGTACTCGATAACTCTTTGCGTTCATCATTCCAGAATTTAAGGTTTAATATTGGGTTACCAATTTGAGTCTTGCATCATCTACATGATATATCATTCTAGTTTGGTTTAGAATATAATCACCTTTGATAATGGCCTAGCCATACATCAAATCATGGTGTATAGGGTCACAAAAGTGAAACCTCTTTTGTATCTTAACAAAATTATATTCTTATTTAGAGTTTATTCACTTAATAGTCATAATTAAGGTATAAATATAAACCCAAAACTAGATTGAGTACACAATGACTGTATCTCTCGACATCATTGTTGCTAGTCGTCATATTCTAATCATCCTATGTATCAAATACAATGATGAAAACCACCACCGGTTTCTAATATTGACGAAGTAGTACTAGCAAAATTTATGTCAATCAAATAAACATTTAAAGAAGAAGGTCCCATTAGATGTCCCACAACTAACTTGTTGATTCTTCAATAATTTGGGGTAGTTTCTTTTCTAGCGTCCAACAATTAAGACAATGGAAACTTTATCGGTCGGGATTGATAGGTTTAGTATCGTTATTCTCAATAACTTTACTTTTACCAGTACCTTGTATCAATTCCATTCTATTTTACTTCTTTAAACCTCATCCTTTTCTTAACGGTTTAAGAGAATATTCCCACTCATTTCAATGAGTCTTTGCTAAGAGAAGCAAAATTGAAATTCATGAATACTACTCTTCATTCGTTTGTTTAGTCTTAAAACTTTCATTGAAGTGGTTGCGGTATTTTGGTCAATTACGATTTCCAACAAATCTAGTTACCAAAATGATTTAACGTTTCAAAGTACTTAACTCAATTAAGCACATGAGAAACAATTTATTGTAAGTAGATATGTTAGTCAAGAATCAAAAACCCTTTTAATCACGAATAACTTTTATCTATACTCTTCACAAGAGATCCTTCCAATGGATAACACGAGGTTTTAGAAGAAAATTCAAATTTGTCTTTAGTTACGTTGTTTTAATGGAGATTTGAACTAAAATCGAAATGATATCGTATATAATTTGAGGTAAAGAATTAGAACAATATGATTAACGAAATAATGAAAACAAAACATTTATCGTTATAATAATACTTGTAAATAATTTAACAAGTAAAACATTTACATAGTGACCTCTACCCAACTATGATAAATGATTCCAAGATCCAAATTCATATTAACTTGGGCACGCTTTGGCGATACAACCCTCATCAATATAACTCGGTGGATTAACTCTTTAATCGATTCTACTTTTAGAACTCTTGGTCGATAAAATTACATTAATATTTATCTTTAGCCCAAAACACATCCGGCTATGGTCGAGAATACTTTTGTTGAGTTCAACCCAAAGTTCGAATAAATGTGTCCATGATCCAAATTCACATTAACTTGGGCACGCTTTGGCGATACAACCCTCATCAATATGAATTCGGTGGATAGACATTTATCACCCACTTTCCCTACGTAACAAGGTTTGTACCCCGGTTTGGCCGAGCGCACTCCCTCACGAAATAGGTTTTCATGGTTTCTAATTTTTGGTAAGGCTAAGTCTCAATTGTTTATTTAGCGAGAGGTCATGTCAATTTATTATCTATCATGTTTTAAGTGAACTAAAGCGGTGAACTACGATAATTGTAATTGACACGGTCGATAAACTCGATTTAAAAAATGCATGTTTAGTTATGGCGATTTAGCGATGTATGCAACATATAAATAAAATGCAAAGCATAAAAATAAAATCCTAGTATGACCTTCCTAAAATAGTAAATCTAATAAACTATTACAAATTCGAAACCAACTCCTTTGGTCCCTTGATCTTCGGTCTTGGCACGCATCTCGAGGTAACACCGTCTTCATGGAAACTCCGGGAAAATTACAAATAATAAATAAAAAATTACATAATTTCCTATTATACATTTGTAATAAAAATAAAAATAAATCTATTAAATTACAAAACGGTGATACGAGATCACAATAATTACAACCGAATCGATATTCCCATACATTTCGGGAAATACCAATTAAAAACTAAGGCCATACTAAGTAAAATTACATAATTCAAAGAATTACATAAAATTAAAATATGACAATCATAAATAAAATGCAGCATTATAATATGTATGAACATGCTTAATTTTATGCTAAATCGCCTTTTAAGAGCCAATATCGTATATTTTATCGGTTTTTATGGATTTGCGTGAAATCACAATAATTACATAAATTCATATTTATGTACAAGTTAATTACCTTAACCATATTAGGACTTAAAACTTAGTCTTCACTAACCTTATGACAATAATTCAACTTGATTTCTTAATATTGTTCATTATGGACCAAAAATACAAAATTTATGTTATGAAATTTAAACTCATGAACATTCTGGAAAAATACCACGACACTCATAATGTTCAAAACTTAGGTTAAAAATTTCGAAAAATTATCGAGAAAAACAATGTTGCGGTTTTATCGGTTTTAACAAATATGACCATTAAAATATGAGAAAATTTTGTTTTCATCAACTTTTCACTTTTAGATCTGAAATATATAATAAAATGCAACATGTGATGTTTTTCTTTAGTCATGAAGTATGTTTTAGCATTAAAACTAATTATAGTCACTATTTATGTGATTTTTCATCAAAAATTCATAAATCATGCAAAAAGACTTCACTAAAGCCAAATATTTTACATACATCTTGTAACATTGCATGTGACAACATACTAAATTTCCATGACCATATTCGAAAAATAACTCATATTAACCTATTTACCCATTTAAATACGACTTTAACTTATAAAATTCATATTTCGAGCAAAACAACTTATTTTAACATGACAATTTACAGGCCATTAATATGTATTACATGTGAAAACATATCCAAAAATCACTGGAAGTTTGAAGTTTAGCTATTTTTCGTCCAAAAATGACATTTTTCTCATAAAAATCATATTTTAATGTCAATAATATATAAAATGAACAATAAAATCCATAACTAAACCAAAATATCCCAAATACATTTTAGGACCAGAAAATTTAACATGCAAAGTGATTTCGTGATATATCATAATAAACACAAAATTACAAGTTTTATTTGTTAATAAGATTAACTCGGAAAAACAATAAATCGATTTGCATGCAAACAACCTAAGGCCATGATACCGCTTGTTATGATTCATTAATATCATTAGTTTACATATTCATATATGAATTAATTTATTTGGTCATAAAATAAATACAAGATCTTATGCATGCAAACTAAAAACAAGATTAGAGAAGAAATCGTCACTTCTTACATTTGTCTTTTGGATTTTGGGCACCAACAAGATCTCCTTCTTGTTAGTTCTTGAGCTTTCCAACAATGGATGAACAAAGGTTCAAATTAGAACCTCTCCCAAAAGCTTATACCCAAGGAATACCCTTAATATTTTAATTAATATTGGACTAGTATCAATTAAAACAAGCTTAAATTTTGGACACAAAATATTGATTTTGTTCTCCTCTATTTCGGTTAAGAGGAGATGATTTTGTGAGTTTTCTATCTCTAAAATGTTTCACAAATTGTAGAGAGTATTTTCCTATAGGTATGACCTAAGGGGATCAACTGATCACCACCATCGCACGACAGTAATGTCAAACTCTAGTCAGCCAATCATTACTGATATGTGTGGACCAGTTGACTGTAAAATATTACATCCCTCATGTATTCTTAAATATGAGATTTAAACATGTGATCATCATGATCGATAGTTGTGATCGCATTATTGTCGGAGGACACTTATTCCAACAAGAACATGCATTGCATTTTATTCAAAATCACAAAGAAATTGAAAAATGAAAAAATTTACAAAAGCATGTATTTCATTTCCGAATTTCCTTCACACATTTATTTCCATTGGAAATTATGTAAACAAATAAGTGTGGGGAGGAAATTCTATTATTTAAAAAAAACATATTATTTATTTCCAAAATATTTAAAAATCCAAAAATATGTTCTTTTATTTCAAAAATTTGCCTCCTAACCACACTTCATTCGTTATTGGATTATTGTAAATATCAAGTGTGGGGAGGATTCAAAAAAAAAACAAGTTATTTTATTTTAAGAAAAATTTCAAAAACAACAAAAACAAGTTTTTATTTTCAAGAAAAAATTCAAAAGACAAAAATATGTCTTTTATTTTCCTATTTCCTCCCTACATTTCGTTCCATCAAGGACGATGTCCATCTTAAGTGTAGGGAGGAAAATATTCATTTTGTATATATTTGTAAATAATACTAAATTCGAGAAATTTTTTAAAAAATGCCTAAAAAAATAAAAAAAATTGAAAAATTCCATAAATATTGCATTATTTATATTGCATATATTGCTTTGTTCTAACCATTTTGATAGGCAATGCACGCAATGCATCGGAGAAGACGCTTGGTAAAATTCTTCAAATCCTTTCTCCTTTATCCTTCCTTTTCTTTTTGTATATATTAGCATGGAGGAGGATGGGATATTTGATGTGGATGTTCCCTTTTGGAACTTTTTGGATATGCGTGTGTTGTTGGTGTGCTGTTAGGACTAGATATTGTGTGCATTTAGACTAGATGTGTATATATGTGTTCACTCTTGCATTCACGTAGCTGGTTCATATGTTTAGTTCCATTTCATACACGTTGCTTCTTGTATATATATATAGTTGCATAGAGAGTATAAATATGAAGGGTATGTGTCGCCAATGATGATAACCGTTTTGCCCGTGTTATTTCCTCTTGATAACTCGTACCCTTTGATGACACATGTTAGGGTTCTTACTTGCAAAACCCGGGAATACTAGCTTAACAATCGAGTGTCGACCACCTTGTGAGACCATGTTAGGCCCAAGACTTGACCTAGGACCGACAAAACTACTCAAATGTGAGGATAGAGCCTCCATTTGGCCGGTCCATCAAATCGGTCTCGTTTAGGAATTGTGAGTAGTCCTCCTTACGTGGTATGTCTTATCAGAACGCATAAGTATGTCGTAGAAATGTTGATGTGCATATTAAGACAATAATGTTTGTGTAATAAAGTAACCTCACATAGACATATAGCCTTTTTTTTACCCTTGAGTCATATTTCCCTTTTGTTAACTCATTTTGAGCCTAGCCTTGTCATTTCATTTGCCAACCAAATTAACTACATTCCATAAACAACTCACCAATTGTTGAGTAGTTCGTTGTTGTGGTTGTTTAGTTGAAGTATATTTGGATTGGAATTTTAACTCTCCTTGACGTGAATCATTTTTGGGATCACATGAATGTGACGATGCTTCAATGTCGATTATTTTTGCTTGAAAAAGAGGTTTACAAGTATGGAAAAAAATGGGAGAAAAAAAATCAAAAAAAAAAGAGAAACAGAAATGAAAAAGAAAAGAAAAGAATGAGGTATTTGTGTCTAATAAGAGGGTTGATGACATTTGCAATTGAATTTTCTTTTGAAAAGTATTGATTTTTGGAAATGGCGACCATCTTCGCCGAATTTTGTGAGAGTTATTTTGCATTGGGTAGAGTTTAGTGAGTTGGTTAGATGTGGCGACTACTTAACTTTCTAGCCCCACATGTCCTAAAACGGTGCTTGCACCAACTCCTTCCCACCTAACCCAAGCCCCGTTACAACACGATTGTCTCTCTTGTATGTGCATCATTTTAACACTTCTCTTGCGGATATTAGATGGAGTACCATATTAGAATAGGGACATGCCTTGCAAGTCGAGTTAGGGGAGTGATTTTGGTTACTTCTTTCACAAAAATCACCCGGTTCTTCATTGAGTGACTAGTGAAACCCGTGAGAGGTGGTACTTGGGTCTCCTTCGGTCAAGGGCTTGATATGGAGTCAATCTTGTGTGTATCGTGTAAATCTTGGTAGTATAGCAACGATCTATGGGATTAACACCTTGGTAAGACCTTGAGATGACATCCTCCACTAATGACTTTCTTTGTTCGGTTTTGAGAAATTCCACTTAAATGAGGCAAGTGTGTATGCATTTTGACTGATTCATTTTCATGCTTTACTTGATAGTTTAGTGCCATTTTGAATCAAAGTTTTGTAGCAAGACCTTACTTGTCTTGCAATAGGGCACTTCACCTCATGAAGTGTCAAATTGTGAGTTAAAAGGGCTCCGGGTGAAGCTAAACCCGATTCGGATATTATAAATAAAGTTTGCAAGTTATTAGTTTTTGTTAAGGGTCCTAGTCTTGTTTTGGTTACTACATCGTGGACGAGAAAGACTCGAGTGTGGGAAAGTTTGATGCGTGTTTATTTGGTTAGCATTTCCTCCCTTTTCCCGCTCGTTTTGACGCGTTTCAGGATGGTTTCTATCCCTTTTATTTGCATTTTGTGTCGTAACTCCCATACTACTTGTGTCCGTCTCATTTTGTAGGGAATGAGTCAAGATTGGAGAACAGAAGCAAGAAAGGAGTCCCAAAGTGCTTCCATGGGAGAAGAAGTGGAATAAATCCTTAGAAGAGTTCTCTGCCGGTAGTCCGGCAGCCGGCAGGGAACCCCCCTCCATACCTTCAAGGAAGAAGAAATTGAAGAAAAGCTGAGAGAGTTCTCTGCCGGTAGGCCGGCCAGTCGGTGGGGAATCCTCTCTTCATGCCTTAGAAGAAAAATGAAGATTTTGGGCCAAAAGAAAAAAGGGCGCGCGACCGGCAGTCGGTGGCAGGGCAGGGAGTTCAAGAAGAAGGAAGGAAAAGAAGAAGTAGAGGTGCTCTTTGCCGGTAGGCCAGTAGCTGACCAACCGGCAGAGACACCAATCCAACACATAGGCAAATTTTGAAGTTGAAGAATTCCAAATTGGAATTGGACTCGTTGCCGGCAGCCAAACCGACAGCCGACACAGAGCAACAATGGCGCATTTCAGCACCTGTCCCTCATTTGTGACCTAATTTCATGGAAGACTATATATACCCTCTTATAACTCACTTGTACACACAACCCTAGACTAGTAATTATTTTCCAATTTATGTTAAGCTTTCCATAATCAAGTACTAATCTTTCCTTAATCAAACCTTAATTACTTAGCAATTTAGTGTAGATCTAATTTAGTTCAATTGTTTACCTTTGTTATTTGGGTTTGTAAGAGAAGATTTTTGAAGAAATTCTTCCATTATTAATCCAAAGCTTGAATCTTTCTTAAGTATTGGTATAATTTCTTTCCTTGTTTACTTTAGTTTTCACTTGTTTACATCTTTGTTTCATTTTAATTGTTGTTTGAATTGGCATAATGTTTATTGTTATGTTTGTGTGTTGTTCTTCATCCATTCATACTTGTTCATCCACCATGAGTGAGTAGTTCCCCTCTAGATTTAGGGGGAATTAAGTGAGGGTTAAACTATTAATATGGGTTGTTAATATTTGAGTTTTGGGTGATTATTTTGTCTTTGTAAACATGCATACAAGGTATTTGATGAATTGTGTGTATGAAAGTTCATACCTTTCTTCACTTTATACTTAGTATCTTCATAGATGAGAGTTTATGTGGGTGCTTGATAGTATGTTTATGATGAGTTTGAATGCATTGTGATGATTTTGTGTTCTACTTTAGGAGTGACTAAGTAATTAGTCCATAATCCTAGGCATTAAATTACCCAAAATTTGTTGACACCCATATCTAGTTTAACTTGCTTAAGGGAACCCAAAGACTTTAGTTTTCCATCAATTGTTTGCATATCATTATCTAAGTTAACTTGCTTTTAGTTGCTCTAGTCTTAGTTTAGTTATTATCTCCACTTTCTTTGTTTTCTGACTAAAGATGGATTTAAACAAACCAAGTACAAATCCACCCCATCTTTGCGAACGATCCCCTTATTATACTACTTAATTTGTGAGTTTCATAAGTTGTTTTTGGTGTGAGGATTGACGACAAAACTCATTCATCAGCAGTGGAGTATTTCGAGGGGTTGTTCGCGACGGGCCCACTGGAAAGTTTTGAGGGGATTCTGGGAGGGGGGTGGTGGTTACAGAGGCAATGGATGCAATTCTTCGGGACGAGTACAGGGGTGAAGAGGTCGTTGCGGCGTTGAGTCAGATGCATCCGCTGAAGGCCCCAGGACCCGACGGTATGAATGGACTTTTTTTATTAAACTTATTGATATATTGTTGGTCCTGCTGTAGTTCGTTCGGTCCTTAATATTTTAAATGGCACATCTTTCCCGGAGGGCTGAAACTCGACTAATATAGTACTTATAAGTTATACCTAAGAAGAAAGCTCCGGACAGAATGAACGATTTTAGACCTATTAGTTTATGTAATGTGGTCTATAAACTTGTATCTAAAGTACTTGCGAACCGGTTAAAACAGTTTCTGAGGGATATTGTGTCGGAAAATCAAAACGCGTTCACTCCTGGGCGGCTTATTACGGATAATATACTTGTGGCATTTGAAAGTTCCACCACATGAAGAATGGTCGTAGTGGAGGAGGGCATATGGCGCTAAAACTCGATATGGCAAAAGCTTATGACCGAGTACAGTGGAATTTTTTAGAAGCGGTCCTATCCAGTATAGGGTTTGATGGAAGCTGGGTTGCGTGTGTTATGGAATGTGTTCGCTCAATTCGATATTCGGTGGTTATAAATGGTTCGTGTTCTGATGTTTTTGTCCCGCAGCGTGGGATACGACAAGGTGATCCTATGTACCTTTATTTATTTATATTGTGTGCTGAGGTTCTGTCTAGTCCTATGAGGAGGGCGGCTGAAAAGTGAAAACAGTTCGATCCATGGAGTTAGAGTGGCCCCAGTTGCTCCGAGTATCTCTCATCTATTATTTGCAGATGATAGTATATTTTTTGTGAAAGCTAAGGAGGCGGAAGCAAGACAGGTGATGGATATTTTGGGTAGGTATGAACGGGCTTCGGGACAGCTAGTCAATTTAGACAAAATGACAGTGTCGTTCAGCCATGGGACAACGGCGGATAGGAGGAGGCAGATTGTGGAGGTTTTGGGAGTTAAAGAGGTGGTGGCCGAGGACAAATATTTAGGCCTACCCGCGGTTGTGGGAAGGTCGAAGAGGGTTATTACGTCTATTGTTCGTGATTGAATTAGTAAGAAATTGCAATGTTGGCGTGGCTTGTTGCTCAGTAAGGCGAGTAAGGATGTGTTGATAAAAGCTATTGCTCAATCAATTTCTACATACGCGATGAGTGTGTTTAAACTGCCGACTAATTTTTGTAATGATTTACGTTCTATGGTATCACGATTTTGGTAGGGATCGAAGAATGGTAGACGGAAAATTTCATGGGTTGCGTGGGCTAGGATGTGTAAACCGAAATGTAAAGGAGGGATGAGATTTCGTGACTTTGAGAAATTTAATATGGTTTTGTTGGGGAAACAAGCCTGGAGGTTATTGAGGGATAATGAAAGCCTTATGGTTCGCGTACTAAGAGGTAAATATTTTAAAAATTCGTCATTCATGGAGGCAGATTTAGGTTCTAATCCTAGTTATACATGGCAGAGTATATGAGAAGCTCGGTCTGTGTTGGAGTTGGGAATTCAAAAACGAGTAGGAGATGGGACATCTATCCGAGTGTGGGATGACCCGTGGATTATGAGGACGCAGTCACGTCGGGTGATTTCGCCTCGAGGGGATGCAGAGCAGGATATGCGTGTCGCAGATGATGATGAGGGGTGGGATGTAGCGAAGGTCAGAGCTCTATTTTTACCATTTGAACAAGCACGGATACTAGGTGTTAGAGTGAGATGGCTTCGATTGAACGATGAATGGTGCTGGGACGCGGAAAGGGATGGTATTTATTCGGTCAGGTCAACATATAAACTCCTCACGGTGGATGGCATTTATATGGTGGAGCAATCGGATGATGAGAGGGATAAGGCGCTATGGAATAGAATTTGGAATGCACTGTTTTACCACGGATAAAAGTATTTTTTTGGCAATTGTGTAATGATACCCTAGCTACAAAGAGGAATCTGGCGACCCGAGTTGGCTCGATTGATGAGGTATGCCCTAGGTGCTCTTTTTCTTCCGAATCTTGCCTTCATGTCATTTGGGGATGTGGGTGCGTGAGAGAGGTGTGGGATGGGTTGTTGTTGGATGTGCCGGAGATAAATGGGTATGCATGAGTGAAGGAGTGGGTGGAAGAAGGGCTGAGGAGTATGGGGGCGAGGGAGATTACAGTATTAATTACGGGGTGTTGGGCGATATGGGAAAGACGTAATAAGGCCATTTTTTAGGATGGCGAGTGTAATGCGGAGATGGTGGTTAGGAGGACAAGGGAGCTGCTAATGGAAATGATGGAACTAGAAAGTAATGGGGAGGTGAGCATAAGGGAGATTCGGGTGGTGGGTTGGCAGAGGACGGGTTTAGGATGAAGAAGATTAATGTCGACGCTGGTATTTTCGATGGTATTGGCGTAGGGTGGGGGTAGTGTGTCGAGACGGTGATGGTCGTGTGGAATGGGGTGGGACGATTCAAAAGGGAGGGACCAATGGACTTGTCGTTGGCTGAAGCTTTGGCGGTATACCACGGGATTCAAGAAGCATGGGAGAGAGGCGAGAGGAAGATCAAGATCGAAGGTGATTGCACTGTCGTTATTGAAGATTTGCGGAAGCGAAGGATTGGTCATAGCGATATTTTTATGGTTTATGCTGATATTCTGTCTTTTTGTAATCGGTCGGTATGAGTCTGTTTCTTTTTCATTTGCTCGTAGAAACTTTAATAAGGTCGCACATGAGCTCGTACATGTGAGTCCTATAGTTGGTCGCAGGTGGTGGACTGTGGCGATGCCGCAAAACATTGTATGCTTGGCGGAGGCAGATTTACTCGATAATTAAGTAACCCTTCGTGGCTATTTCAAAAAAAAAAAAAAAAAGTTTCCTGAATCGAAACTTTACAATTCAACCTTCCCAAGTAAGTATATTACCACATTATGAAGAGTTATCACCATTTAACCAAATATTGGAATTAAGGTTCTTTTTGCCTAATATTTACAAACTTTCGAAAACGATTTTACTATAAAATATTGTAAAATCATGCTACAAAGACCTTGTTGTTCTTATCATAGAAAGTGGTGTTTGGTGCTCCTTCTGTCGCAGCCAATTGTTGTCATTTGGCTTTGGCTTTTTGAATATTTATTGATGCTTATTTCATTTCGTAAATATCTTTACTTACGTAAGTGTAAAATTTTTAAAACTTTTTATATTCTTAATGTACAAGACAAATCCAACAAGATTCTCATGACTACATTTCATATTATGTATTGGAAATTATTTTAAAGATTCTCTTCCTTTATATGATTAGTGTCCAAAAAACAAATGATAACAATTGATCATGATGGAGACAATATAAGTTATTTTAATGAAGTTATTTTGATAAAATATCACTTAATTTTACAATAACACCTGCTTAAAATGATTTTTTATAAAAATTAATGCAGCTTTAATTTTAATATAGTTGTTAAGATCCTATCATTGGTTAATGTTTGATCCCTTCTCTCTAATTAAAGATGAGAATAATACTTTGGTAACGTTCTAATATATTAGTGCGGATAGTGCCACTTAATAATTAGGGTTAGCCAAAAGACCAAAATAGAAACTTATGTAAATAAAAATACCAAAATAGATATACAAACTAATGATCAATTATGCTTATGAAGTCTCAGATAATTTCTAACTTACTTAAAATATACGAAGTACGTAATATACACGTACAACTCAAAGGAATTCGAGTTGGAACCAACCGAACTTAACTATCTTCTCTCTAAGCTAAATTATAACATGAAATGAATTCGAAAATTGTTACTTATCAATTCCCTATTTACTAAAACAATAGGCGAAACTCTCATTTTTCCCGCCTAAATTATATTTACTAAAATAAGCGTAGTTTTTTTAGCATATATTATAGGTATGGTAGATTGGTAGGTGATTAATGACACAATCTTTTAATAATCTCAATTAATATTTAAAACATTCTATATTATTTCACATTCTACATAAATTTATCTCCATTATTATATGATAAAAAAAACGGTATACTTCTTTTTTAAAATAATTGTACGATGAATTCATTGACTTTTAATGATAAGAAGTTACACAAAAAATGTTAATAGTAAAAATATTCTAAAATAACATCTTTACTTTCTCGGTAAAAAGAAAATAACTTTCATTAAAATGCTCATTTCAGGACTTTTTACAATTTTAATTTTTATTGCTCAGATCAAAATAAAGTGATGAGAAACATAAAAAATAAGTGAATTGTTAATTGAAATTCCATAAATAATACGGAGTACGCTAAAAAGTAAAATTTTACAAATACCGTGCATATATTGCACGGGATCTAAACTAGTAGAATTATCATTTAATATTTTAGTTACTCTAAAAATAAACTTGCTTCAAATAAATCGACTTAGGCTCTGTTCTTTTGGACTTAAAGTCACTTAATTTCGTTCACTTCAGATCCTATAAGTTCGATTCGATTCGATTCGAGATCTTATAAGTTCGATTCGAGATCCTATAAGTTCGATTCGATTCGAGATCCTATAAGTTCGATTCGATTCGAGATCCTATAAGTTCGATTCGAAAAAATTCAGATCCTATAAATTTAGTTCTGAAAAACTATATAAGGAGTATTATTTTTAAAGACCGATATAAAAATATTTGACATTAATTATTCGATACATACATTATTATTTAAAAAAAAAAATCACTCCTCTCATTAATAATTTCAGCGTCACAATAGATTTAGGCATGTTTGATAAAAAGCGGAATAAGGCTATGTATTAGGTACGAAACAACATAGTCAAAAACATTTGGCGAGGAAATGGATCCGTTATTGAGAGTGATAGTGAAGATGAAAGTGATAAGGATTATGATAATATAGAAATAAATGGTTAGAAAAATAATTGGTCTCCCTTGTGACGGGTTACCATTTGTGGCGGATATTTTGTGAGATAAAATGGTAACAAAATGGGTTAGTCGAGAAAGGGGACCACATGAATAGTGTTGCAGAGAGAGAAAAAGTGGATACTTTGTGAGATAAAATGGTATCCGTCACTCAAGAGTGACGGATATGTGCCGTCACAAACAAGAATTTGTGTTAGAAAAAAAGATATAATATGTGATTTATTTGTTATCATAATGTAATCGTACTATAATGTATGAAAAAATCGATGCATAAAAGGCGGAAAAATGTTACTCTCTCTTATTCATAATAACTCCCCCCTTTCAAAAGGGCACGCAAATTAAGGGGGGGTTATTTTATTGTAAAGTATTGTGCTGGTGTAAGGTAATTGGAGAGAGGAAGGTATTATTGTGGGGTAAGATGATTAAAATAAGTATTGTTGTGGGGTAATGTGATTAAAATAAGATAAAATATGAGTATTGTGGGGTATTGTTGTGGGGTATTGTTGTGGGGTAAGGTGACTAAAATATGTATAAAACTTTACTAAATAAGGAAAAGGGAAGAGTTATACGAATAGATGAAAAAGGAAAGGGGAAGAGTTATTATGAATAGGAGGAAGTATTATTTTACCTTGTGTTTTAGACTATAATTTTTTTTTTTTAACAATGTTCTCTCCTGGCAAATAATAATAATAATAATAGTTAAGTTAAGTTAAATAAAATAAAATAAAATTAAGTTAAATTCGGCTCATATAAGTTCAGTTCAGAAAAGTTCGGATCTTATAAGTTCAGTTCAGTTCAGATCCTTTAAGTTCAGTTCAGTTCAGATTCTATAAATTCAGTTCAGATCCTATAAGTTCAGTTTAGTTTAGATCCTATAAGTTCGGATCGATTCGAATCTTATAAGTTCGATTCGAATCCTATAAGTTCGATTCGATTCGAGATCGATTCGTTTGTCCAAAAACAGCGCCTTACACAATAGTCTTAAATAAGAATATGTAATCTCACACAATTCAAAGCGTCTTGCTTGTGACGGGCTAATCCCGTCACAAGCTGAAGACCTCTCACAAAAAAGGAGAGGGGATAAGGTGGGACACCCCATGTGCTTCCCCATTCACCTCTCATAGGTATTTTGTGAGAGGGAATGGTATCCGTCATGAGCTTATGACGGATATCGCCGTGTTCAATTAGATTTTGTGCCCACAATTAAGGTTCACAATCACATCAAAACAAAGATTGTACTTCGTATAGGTCAACAGTTGAACAATTTTACAGAGCATATATATACTGTTGCCATTATCGTTGACTTTGAATAAAATGGTGTGTAGTTAAGTTTGAGTCGAGACAACAAAAATATTAAAAGGAAACATAAGCATATGGAGAGGGTTAATTTAGAACAAAGTGGCCGACAATACTTGAAAGTGGGGCAACCCGGCAGGTAGACAAAGGCACTGTCCGGATCCGACTTTTTATGGGCCTTGTAGGTTTATTCAAACTTTTGTTAGCTATCAATTTTACTCGTATACAAAAAATTTACTTCATACTCCCTCCTATTCTCTATTTTCTTCCCTATTTCCTAAAACGGATTATTCAGGTTTTCTTCCCCTTTCCTATTTTGGTAAGTTTTTCACCTATACAATTACCATTCTATCCTTACTTCTTTTTAGTATTTACAATTTATGCCATTAACTTATTTCCTAATCCAACTACTAACCCAACTACTTAACCCACCCATTAACACTAATCCCAGCCCAAATAGTAATCCGGCCCAACTAATCAGAAAACCCTAATTACACCCGCCATATTTAGCCCCCCCCCCCCCTAATCAGAAACCCTAACAACTCCTCTCTCTCTCTTCCGCCATCGCCTCTCACATTCTCTCTGTAAATCTCACTCATTTTCTCTCATTTCTTCCTTTGATTCTCATCAAACCTTATTCCTCATCACTGATCAATACTTTCCCACTCTCCTTTCTCTCAATCAATCACCATGTCAATGGATTTATACCTAAATCGCCATAAATTTGAAAAATTTTCGAAGTTTACAGCAGATCTGAGTTTTGTTGACTCGGATTATGAAGACGGTCCTTGTTTATTCAACAACACTGTTGATTTTGTTCGAGTTGATGATGATTTTGTTCGAGTTGATGATGATTTTGTTCGAGTTGATGAAGATTTGGAGGGTGTGATTCGAAATGATGTTGATGGGAATATTGTGACTGATTGTGGTGTTGCGGTGCTTGAATCTGAGATCGATGATGATTTTCAGAAACGTAGGGAAGAAATGGCGGAGTTTGTTCGGGTTGATTCTGAGAGAAGAATGAAGCAGATGGTGGAGAGGCGTGAAACCAAAGAGCATCGTCGTTGGTTTTTGATGGAATTGTCAAAATATTGGCCTATGTTTGCCCTAGAACTTGAAGATGACGATGATGTGAAGGGAGATGGAGTTCTGCGGATGACGATGATGTTGATGTTGTCTTTGGTTATAGTCGGACATACCGAATCTGTTGATATTGTTCTTGACACCTATGGGGAATGGGATACTATTGTCCCTGATTCTCAACCGTTACCTTTGTTTGGGGAGGTCTAATTCTGTTTCCCTGATTCTTTTAACTTTTTTTTTTTTTTTTTATATGGACTAGTGATGATATAAGTTGCCTAATATGGGTTTTATACTCCTTTTATTGACCTTGTTATTGCTCAATGATCTTATTTGAGAGCATAAACACATTCCATGCATTACGCCACCACAATAATTTGTGATGCAGGCTATGCAAGGAGTGTTGTTGGTTATGTCCACATCTGATTCCAAACTGTTGAAGTCTTACCGAATTAGCACTGCCCAATTTACATTTCATTAAACTTAATGTGCCCAAAAGTTCATACAAACTTATGCAAAGTTCAAAACAACCTAAAATTTACTACTGCATGCTTATCTTCACTTGTTATGCTTATGTTTTTTGTTCTGCATGTACCTATAATTTACTACTGCATGCTTATCTTCACTTGTTCAAAACTTGTCTGCTCTGCTTCATAGTTGGATGCTTCATATGCTTCTGTTATGCTTTTGTTTACTCCAAAAAACTTGCTTCATCTGCTTCTGATTTATGCACGCATGTCAATGTCCATTTGTTGTTGTAAATCTTCAACCTGCACTGCATTACTAATAACACCCTCTTCAGTAATGTTACCAACAGGATCATTTTCACCTGTTGGGCCATTACTGGAACCTGCATGTTCTGTTAGTTCTGAAATATTTTCTACAGTACTAATTGATTCCAACAATTCACTTATTGAGCTTGCATAACCAAGATTTTGTACATATGTGATGCACTCTTTCACCAGTTCTGCATCAGCAGTTAGATATTCAGGTAGTATACCTTGTGCTGCCAGTTTTGACTTGTGCATATGAGGCACTGGATAATCAATCCCACCTTTTAGCTTCATAATTTCTAGCATACATGCCTGCAATGTAATGAACACATAGTTCGATTTCGACTTCTAACTCTCAGTAAATGCTTTCACCGTGTTTTCAACAAGCTCACAACTTTCTTGGACTTTTTCTTTTCTTCAAGAGCTTGAATGGCTCTAAAAAACCCCAAATCCAGTACATTTAAATCTGGAGAATTAGGAGGCTGATAACTAAATTGAATATTCCACCCATCTGCTTGTCCATGCTTCTTGAAATCTGCATCTTTGTTAGTTAAATGAGGTCTTGCATTATCCTGCTTTATATCAGAATATTTTTCTTTGTAGTTAGCTGCCCATTTTGCCTTAATAGTAGGCAACACATTGGTAATCAACATCTCCTTGGTGACTTGCTTAGTTATTGAGTCTATAGACTTTGTTTCTAATGTCCCCGCACTACTTTTTTGATTTTCTCTTAGCTGGTACCTCCATTACAAAAGGCCATATACCAAGTTTTCCATCACAAATTACTTCCTTGTTTGGACCATATTTAGGTCTTGATACACAACACATGAACATGACTTTAGTTATGAATCTTTTGATTGAACACATCTACGGGTCTTTTTTTTTTTTGCCTACATAAAACCTTTGAGATGGTTTTGTTATAAAAAACCATTTCTCATCCATGTGCACTAGATTACTTTGGTCTTTAAAAACAAATTGTTTGGTAAGCTTATCATATTGAAGTTGTGAAAGACAATAAATTAATCTATCAAGTTTGTTCTTATCTCATCAATAGAGGCTTGATCGCATTTGTATGTGAGTCAATCGGCTTTGCTTTCACCATCATTTCTTGTTGATTGACTAACACCCAGCCCTTCACTAACTCCATGTTGAGTTGTCCTACTACCCATCTCCATATTCTCTAGTTTGGTAGTGTCAAATGTGAGTCTGCTTGGCATTCTTCTACCTTTCAGCTTGTTGTTGACATTGATACCATCCCCTGCAATATGCTGCTTCTTGGCTTGATTCCAAATGTCGGTCACTGTCTTTCTACAAACCCCAAATTGTGCTGCTATTTCTGACATTGAACCATGCTTTGGTTTACCACCACTGCTTTTTCTAGTAAAAGATCACATATTCTTGATCTTTCTAAATTATCCAGATTTTTTGTCTTCATTTATTGAGAATGTTTTTGTTGTGTTTCTGAAATGGTAAGAAAGTTGTTATTTGGCTCTATGCAAATAAATGAATTTAGTTGATCATACTTTCTATTTATATCATCCTTGAACTTTGCATCATGTTTGAAAACATTTGGGCGCATAAAATAAAATGTTTGTGAAATTTGGCTCCTTATTTGAAATTTGGTGCCAAATTTGGAGCCAAATTTTCATAATCAAGGCCATTTGCGATCAGTACTTACTTTGACACTTGGGTTTTGTGTGAAAGACAACCAACTTGGTTGAAAAGAATGGAGAAACCCATCATCAAATCAAGTCCGTTTAATCACCCGTTTTTTTTTTGGTTTCGTGTTGCCTAATTAGTCAGTAATTCGTAAGAAGACACTAATCTTACGTCCGTTTATTAAAACGTTTATTATTGTTAAATGGAGGCATGTCTCCATATGTAATGGTTGTTAAACAACCTTGTTTTGTATAATTATCACTAATGATGTACTAAGTGGGACAGTTTAATCCCATTCTTAAACATGTACTAATGTTGTTCTATTTTTTGGAGGGAGCAATTAACTTTATGCTTTATCTTATTTAACTACTAATTATTCAACATTCTCTCCACTCAACAAACCCCACCAAAGTCCTTTATTCATTCTTTATTCACTTCCTTAAATATTGTGCCCCATCCAAATGGGAAGAAAAAGAAGAATAGGAGGGAGTAGGATACATTATTAAGAAAAGAAATGTCATTTTTTATTCACAAATTCTCATTATAGACGGACACTATCCGTCGATATGTATAGACGGATACCATTTTCCCTCATAAAATACCCATTTGCCATAAAGTGGGAAGCACATGGGGGTGCCCCACCTTGTCCCCCCTACCCATTTTATTAGAGGTCTTTACCTGTCTGTTCGCCCCACCCGTCTATACCAAGACCTATTGTTTTTTATTTGATTCAGCTCATTTTATTGAGGATGCTATTTCATTTTCATTATTTTAGAGATCTAGTCCATCCCTAGTGTTCGTCCTGTTTGATTGTCATGTGTAACTATTAGCTATCAGTTTTATATAGTCATTTTTTATTTGATTTAGCTTATTTTAGTTTATTTAAGCTCCATTTAGTTTAGTCTTGTCCATTTTAGCTTCAGCAAGTTTAATTCTATTTCCTGTATCTCAGATTTATTTAGTTCAGTTCAACTTCTTTCCATTATGTCTAACTCTTGAAGCCAAAAAAACAGGGCTTTAGTTATAACATACTCCCTCCTATTCATTTTAACTCTCCCCTTTAAAAAAGGGCACGCAAATTAAGGGGGGAATTATTTTATTGTAAAATTTTGTGGTGGTGTAAGATAATCGGAGAGAGCGAAGGTATTATTGTGGGGTAAGATGATTAAAATAAGTATTGTTGTGGGGTAAGGTGATTAAAATAAGATAAAGTATGACTATTGTGGGGTATTGTTATAGGGTAAGGTGATTAAAATAAGTATAAAACTCTACTAAATAAGAAAATGGGGAGAGTTATATGAATAGATGAAAAAGGAAAGGGGGAGAGTTAAAATGAATAGGAGGGAGTATGAAGTACAAGTAGGCCATTTGGGGCTCGAAAAAATGGGCCTTGACCCGGTTTTGTAAACATTTGGCCCTGTCCAACGTCCAAGAGGATGAAGAGAAGCGCGTAAACATAAGAAGACTTGTAAAAGTAAAAACAACTAGCTCTACTACTCCGTGTAAGAGCGTAGAGTGTACTGTACAGAATTTTATTGTTTTGTCAATACTTGAAAGTTGAAACGAAATTCATTCGAATGAGAAAAACGTAAAAAGTCTTTGTTAAAGTACATGTACTTTTGTTCGACATTTATGGTAATGAGCCACCATATTAGACTTCATGACTGAAATTGTTTGGCTTGTGTGTAAGGGCGGAACAGAAATCGTAATTCGTAAGTATTTAGGGCTAAAAATTAAAAGGATAAATTACAAATAACCACATTGTATTTACGTATTTTTATAATTTACCATCTTGTATTTGTTTTTTTACAAATAACACCCAACATTCATGGTATATTTCCCAATTACCACCGTATTTTTGTCCCGAGCATCGGTTTTCTTATTTTACGACTCATTAAGTGACGACTTACTCATATTACCCAAATTACCCTCATATACAACACCACCAATTACCTCAATTCAATAACCCTAAATTCCCAAATTGATTTCATAAATTTTCCCTATTGATTAGTTTATCTACTTCTCAATTATTTGCTTCCCTTAGTTACATCAATGTCGGCATCTTTCTTCATTCGTTGGTATACAAGCTAAAACAGATAATTATACGATACATTCATCGATATCTCGGTACTCTCCAGATCATTTTAAGGCCGCACTATCATGGTGTTGGGTATTTTGCACAAATTTATAAGATGAGGGGAAAAGGCACAAAGCAGCACTTCAAAATCATCAATAATCTTCAACTCTTCTACCTAAAGAGGCGAAATCGCTTTGGCAAGAACGCGGACAAACTTACATGCTATAGTCTTGTAAAACAAGTTCCAGAGGAGATTTAGCAAGTGATCCACCCCTCTTGTTTTAGCTTGTATACCAACGAGGCAACGATTGAAAAGATGGTCACATCCATGTACAAAGGGAAGCAAAGAGTTGAGGAGTAGATAATAAGCTAATAAATTAGAAAAATTTATGAAATTAATTTGGGGATTTAGGGTTATTGAATTGGGGAAACAAAATCAAATGTATTTTGGGTGATTAGTGTTGTTTATATGAGGGTAATTTGGGTAATATGAGTAAGTCGTCACTTAACGAGTCGTAAAATAAGAAAAATATTGCTCGGGACAAAAATACGGTGGTGATTGGGGAATATACCATGAATGTTGGGTGTTATTTGTAAAAAAACAAATACAAGCTGGTAAATTGTAAAAATACGTGAATATAAGGTGGTTATTTGTAATTTATCCAAATTAAAACTACAAAAATTGATATTCTGTATACAAATCAATACTATATATTAAGTCCAGAAACCAATGGACTTCAATGTAATTAAAGAAAGTTATACAGATTAATCAATACTATATATTAAATCCAGAAACCAAGGGACTTCAATGTAATTAAAGAAAGTTATACAAATTAATTATACTATATAGTTTTAAATCACTAGCACCGTGTGATCGACCCGATTAAGGGACCTCAATGTAAATATTATATAGTTTTGATTAAAAGTATAATATAAAGATCCTTGATGAAGAATATTTATGGAAATTACATTAAATTAAAGTAATTAAATTTAGAAAATACAAGAATATAGTGATTTTCCTTAAAATTAACATGCCTCACTTATGGAATTAATTAGTATCATCGTAGAATTATACATTAAATTAAATGTAGTAAAAGTAATAGTAGCAGCAACGAGATTAATAAAATTAACGGTATTAATGTGGGAGTAGTGACAGTTATAATATGATAGTTGGAGTAGTGAAAGTAACTACGAATATAGTGAATGTAACAGTGGTAACAATGAGAAAAAATATGAACAATTAAATAACCAATCGACTTAAGAAAATATTTTATTTATTTAAATATCGGCCGGATAAAATTAACGGGAATAATGAATTTAACAGAAAAAAATAGAGGAATTAGTAAAAGAAACAGTAGTAACCACAGGAGTAGTGAACGTATTGATATTAAGAAAGAATGCCGTGAAAGTAATAATATTAATAGCGGGGTAGTGAACGTGTCTCATAATTTGAAAATAAATTTTACATTTCGTCATAATTACAAGATATGCCGTAGAAAAATATATTAGAAATAGTAAACGTGTGAGTTAGACAACTCCAACATAGTTTATTTCATTGAAAATAAAATTTAACGGTAAATAGAGGTAGCCCGGGCGAAGCCGGGCACCAAACCTAGTTATACTATATAGTTTTAAATCAATAGCACCGTGTGATGGATCCAATTAAGGGATCTCAATGCAAATATTATATAGTTTGGGTTAAAATTAAATTATATAGAAGCTTGATAATTTTCCTAAAAATTTGTAAGAGACTAAAACATGGTCAATTTCCTTAAAATAAAATAATTAATTAAGATGGTCAATTTCCTTAAAATAAAAAAATTAATTAAGATGGTCAATTTCAAGGAGACTAAAAGAAAGAAGATGTTTGGTAATTTTCCTAAATATTTATAGAAGACTAGAAGATGGTCAATTTCCTTAAAATAAAATAATTAATTAGTATAAATATGCACACTTATGGTATTAATTATTATCATCATAAAATTATATATTAAATTTTAAATCTATGTAATTTTATTAAACTTTATAGTTTATTAGATATATAGAGATATTAATTATTTAACATACAAAAATATAATATAAGTAGGTTATAAATAATTCAAGTTAGATTGCATAATATATAATATTGCATAATTCTTTCGATTTGATTTAATGCATATATGTAATATATTTATATAAATATATAATTCTCTTAAAATTGCATGCCTAAGTAGTAAAATTAATTTCGCCAGTAAAGAAAAGAATTGTAGTAATATTGGATATAGTTATATGATAGTAATCACTCATTTGAATAGTAAAAGTAACAATATTATCAGCGAGATTAGTGAAAGTGGTAGAAACAACAACGGGAGTAGTGAAATAATCAATATTAATGCGGCAATAGTGAAAGTAACAATAATTACAGCGGGAGTAGTGAAATTATCAATATTAATGCGACATTAGTGACAGTAACAATAATTACAACGGAAGTAGTAAAAGTAACAATGATTACGGGCAAATAGTGAAATGTTATTACTATTGTTCCATTAATAAAAGGTAAAATATTAATAGCGGGAGTAGTGAATTTGTCGGAAATTTTATTTCATCGTAATTTTAGGATATGTCATAGAAAAATATATTAATGATAAATTTATGGGTTATGCAACTTTAAGTAATTTTATTTAATGAAAAAATAACTAATCTGGTATATTAGCATCCAAAAAAAAATATAGGGGGGCACACGCCAAACCCCTTACTATTACACGACACTAAATTCAAATGTAGTATAATAGTATATATAATTCATCGTTCTCAATATTAGAAGGGAAAAAAAAAGATTTGGCTAAACTTTGTGTAAATAAATTTGATTGAAAAAATGTCCCATTTTAAAAAAATTAGGGTGCTGATTTATTGTAGTACACTTTTGATATTTATATTAGTAACTATATGTAAATATATTCTTGCCTAGTTTAGTCAATGTATATCTCGTAGTATATCGTAGTATCGCTATAGTTTAGGTAACTAACTTTGTATCTTGGCTATATATTGTTAATACATTGACTCACCCTGTTTAGGGGATTATAATCTAATATGGTATCAGACTAGATGAGCATTAATCCTAACCCTAGCCGCCGCCTTCTTCATCCGTGGAGTTGACCTCACGTCGCCATACCGGGTGAAGATCGCACTCCCCCCCACCACCACAACAACCGAAACTCCATCCCGTGTACTCGGTCACAAACATTCAAAATAAAGTCCGTGTTCTTGATGGCGTTAAGGTTCCGTATTCGTCCTGGGTTAAGTTATTCAAGTTGCACACTCGTGGGTACAAGGTGCTTCATCACATCGATGGAACATGCAAGCCGGCTGAAACCGATAGTACCTATGAAGAATGGTGCGAAATTGATGCCCATGTCCTCCAATGGATTTATGGGACTCTTAATGACGATCTTTTGTCACGTGTTCTTGAAGAAGATTCCACCGCTTATGCACCTTAGGTTCGCGTGAAAAATATTTTCACGAATAACAAGGACGCCTGCGCTGCTGCACTCGAGTCGGAGTTTTCGTCTCTCAAACTCGAGTCCATGCCGTCTCTTAAGGCTTACTGTCAACGCCTCAAGGAGATTGTCGATCAATTGAAAGATGTTGATGCCGCTGTCACCGATCAATGACTCGTACTCTAGTTGGTTCGTGGTTTGACTCCTGGTTATGATACGACGGCCGCCTACATCAATCAAACCCTTCCCTCGTTTGCCAATGCGTGTAGTATGTTGGAACTTGAGTAACGTCGTCAAGCCAGCCGTGAAGAGCCATCGATGGCGTTGGTTGCTCCGTCTTCTCCTACTGCCGAGGCCTCGGGATGGGCAGATACGAAGTCTTCTTCGTCAAATCCACCACGCGCTAAAACGTGTGGTGGTCGCTCTCAAAAGAATAACGGCCGTAGCGGTGGTAGTTCGCAGAATCGAGGGCAAAGCAATCCACCCTCATCCGCTCCTCCATCGAATTGGGTTCAACTCCCTTGGGGTCCTCCACCACCGTGGTCTCAGTCCTGGACTGCACCACCGTGCCCCTACCCTGCCCAGCCAGGCTGGTCCACTCCATGGCAGCCGTGGCCTATGCAGCAACAACAGCCTCCTCGAGGCCCCCAACGAACATCCTGGCGCGCTCCATCTAATGCGAGCCAGTCGAACACGGGTTAGGCGTACGTTGCAGATTACGAACCACAACAACTAACGGACTTGGTTTAAGCATTTAACGCCATGGCATTCAACCGAAGTGACGGGCAGTGGTATATGGATACTAGAGCAACATCGCATTTAACCTCCGATGCAGGTAATTTCACTCCGTCTTATAATGTATCTAATATTCGGTCTATTTATGTTGGTAATGGCCACACTATTCTAGTTCGGGGTACGGGAACCTCTACCATACCCACCAAAGACTGTCACCTGCATCTCCGAAATGTCCTATATACACCCAACATTATTAAGAACCTTATTTCCGTCAGACAATTTACAAAAGATAATAATGTCTCCGTAGAATTTGAGCCCCTTGGTTTTTTCTGTGAAGGATCTCCAGACTGGGAAAACGATTCCGAGGACCAATAGTCATGGCGAGTTGTATCCAGTGTCGTCCGCGTCATCACCGTCCCCACCCACAGCTCACACGCCGTTTGTTGGTCTGACGTTATCCACGTGGCATCACTGGCTAGGTTATCCTAGTCCCGCCGTCCTTCAAAGTCTTAAGAGTCATTCTAGTATTACTTTTAATAAAGAGCATGTAAATCGTCTTTGTCCTTCTTATCAAATTAGTAAACATAGACGTTTGCCATTTAGTGAGTCTCAAAATTCTACATTGTCTCCCTTTGATATTATACATGCGGATTTATGGACGTCTCCTATTCTTAGTCACACTGGTTACAAATATTATCTTGTGCTTATAGACAATTTTACACAATTTGTTTGTGTGTATCCTATAAAATTAAAATCTGACACATTTGCTAAATTTAAACACTTCGCCTCTCTTGCCAAAACGCAATTCAATTTACCAATTAAATCTTTCCAATGCGATTTAGGCCGCGAATTTGACAACTCGTCTTTCCGGTCCTTTGCAAATGAAAATGGCCTTGTGTTTCGCTTCTCATGCCCTCAAACGTCTCAACAAAATTGTAAAGCCGAACGTATGATTCGGCGATTAAATGAAATAATGTTGGTTCTCCTTTCCCACGAGTCTCTCCCTCCTCAATACTGGGTCGATGCACTATTCACCGCCGCCAACTTACCCAACATTCTTCCCTCTCGAGTCCTCAATAATCGCTCACCAACTTCCGCTCTCTACCTCAAAGAACTCAATTATTCTCATCTCTGTACCTTCGGTTGTGTCTGCTACCCAAATATCACGGCTAAGCAACCTCACAAGCTTGCACTTCGGTCAACCCCATGTGTCTTCCTTGGCTACCCTTCTGAAAATCGGGGTTACAAATGTCTGTCTATCGCCACTGGTAAAATCATCTTGTCACGACATGTTACTTTTGATGAAACCGTATTTCCTTTCGCGTCTTCCTTCACAGTCAAGCCCGACACCTACCATTTTATATCCCCACCCGATGACAGCCTACCACCCCACCTCTTCCCATGCTTCGACCACCCACCTCCACCTACACAACCTCCCCCGACCGCTCCCGCCAGCCCTGCCCCTCTCAACACCCCTGCCTCCCCTGCCAGCCCAGCTCTTGTTAGAAATCTATATCTCATTATACTCAACATATTCATATATGTTTCAATTAATTTAGTCCTAAAATTAATTTAGATCTTATGCATGCAAACATAAATAAAGATAAAGAAGAAATCGTTTTCCTTACATTGAGAAATCGGATATTAGGGCACAAATGAGTTCTTCTAGTCACTTGTTCTTGAGCTTCCTAAAATTGGATGAACAAAGGATTCAAGTTTAGAATCCCTCCCAAGGAATAATACCCAAGATAACCTCTTAAAAATTAATATTATTAATACTAGAACAATATTAATTTAACTAAAAATTGACCCAAAACTATTGTTTTGTCCTCTTGATATTTCGGTCAAGAGGGAGGAATATTGGAGTAATTTTATCTCTCTAAAATTCTTTTTGTTTTGATGATGTTAGAATGAATAATACACTAGTTATTCATGTAGTGTATATTAGGTAAAATAAGAGAAAAAACCCTTTGGCCTTTTCACTAGGAAAACCGGGTAGGGGGAGGGTAAATGGGCCAATGCATGACCAAGGTGTTCTTCACAAGAGTAACTAGGTATGCTTGGCTAGTATTTAGGTAAATGATTATGCTTTCCACTTAAAAATTAATTAACACAATATTTAGCCTAAATCACCCTCCATTTCGGTCAATATAAGATAAAATGGATTCCATTTTATCTTTGTCAATTTATCAATTTGTCACATGTCACAAGTCACAAGTCATGTAAAATTGTTATGCATTTTTAACATATTAAAAATCAACGTATTAATAAAAATACGTCATGTACAAAATCGACTTAGTAATTCATAATTACTTGTACCAAAATAATTTAACAATTATAAATCATAACATCTTGTATTTATAATAAATTATTCATTCAAATTCAATTGTTTCCGTAAACAATAATTTCATCTAAGTAATAAAACAATTCGATCACTTAGACCGTATCTTATTTAATCAAATTATAATGAGATACGTAAATATTACTTCCAAAATCGTCCGTCAATTTTAAGTAATTTAATTGACTCGTATCGTCATACGACCAATTAAATATTCAATTAAGAGTGTTACCCTTTAGGTATGACCTAAGGGGATCAACTGATCACCACCGTCGCACGACAGTAATGTCAAACTCTAGTCAGCCAATCATTACCGATATGTGTGGACCAGTTGACAGTAAAATATTACTTCTCACATGTATTCTTAAAAATGAGACTTAAACATGTGATCATCATGATCGACAGTTGTGATCGCATTATTGTCGGAGGACACATATTCCAACAGCTCCTCCCAACACCCTTGCCTCCCCCGCCTCCCATGCCCCTCCTAACACCCCTGCCAGCCCTTCCGTGTCCCCACCACCTCCATCTCCCCCACCTCCATTACCCACTCACACAATGACTACCCGGGCCATGCACGATATTTTTAAACCAAAAAATCCCACGTCTCTCCTCGCCTCCACCACACCCGACTTGAGTCCTATTCCCAAATCCCCCCATATTGCCCTTCGTGACCCGAATTGGAATGCGGCTATGCAGGCTGAATTTAGTGCATTAAAGGATAATCGTACATGGGACTTGGTACCCCGTCCCGTGGACGCTTCTGTGATTCGCTGCATGTGGTTGTATCGGCACAAATTCAAAGTCGATGGCTCTCTTCAACGGTATAAGGCTCATCTTGTTGTTAATGGTAAGACACAACAGGTTGGTGTTGATTGTGATGAAACTTTTAGCCCTGTTGTTAAACCGACAACTATTCGTACCGTCTTGAGCTTAGCTGTTTCTCGTTCTTGGGCCATACATCAACTCGATGTCAAGAACGCGTTTCTACATGGTGATCTACAGGAAACTGTTTTCATGCATCAGCCTCCGAGATTTGTGGATCCGCAGGCCTCTCACCATGTATGTCATCTTCGTAAGTCCCTCTACGGCCTTAAACAGGCCCCCCGTGCCTGGTACCAACGCTTTGCTAATTTTATGTTGTCTAAAGGTTTTCGAAGCAGCGTTTTTGATACTTCTTTATTTATATTTCACCATGGGGGTGAGACTGCGTATTTATTATTATATGTCGATGATATTGTGCTTACTGCTTCCAGTCAGTCCTTGGTCCGTCGAATTATTTCGGATCTTTCGCGTGAATTTTCTATGACTGATTTGGGACTGTGACATCATTTCTTGGGCATCACGGTTAATCGTACTTCTGGTGGTCTATTTTTATCTCAGCAGCAGTATGCCAAAGATATATTAGGTCGTGCTAATATGACTAATTGCAACCCTGTGTCTACTCCTGTCGACACCTGCGCTAAACTTAGTGCCACGGCCGGTCCATTAATTGACGACTCGACTTTGTATCGTAGTCTTGCTGGGGCTCTTCAGTATTTGACTATTACTCGGCCCGAAAGTTCCTATGCTGTGCAACAGGTATGCCTATTTATGCACGCTCCGCGTGAACCTCATTTTCATTTTTTGAAACGAATTTTGCGTTACATAAAAGGCACTCTTGATCATGGACTTTCTATTACACCGTCTCGTCCTCATTGTCTTACTGCATACTCTGACACGGACTGGGATGGATGTCCAGACTCTCGCCGCTCCACATCTGGCTATTGTGTTTTTTTGGTGATAATTTGGTGTCTTGGTCATGCAAACGACAACCTACTGTTTATAAATCTAGTGCTGAGGCTGAATATAGGGCTGTTGCTAATGCCGTGGCTGAAACAAGTTGGCTCCGTAATCTCTTGTGTGAACTCCATGTTCCCATTAACACCGCCACTCTTGTTTTCTGTGGGAATGTCTCTGCTGTATATCTATCTACTAATCCGGTTCAACATCAGCGTACGAAACACATTGAGTTAGATATACATTTTGTTCGCGAAAAGGTTCAAGTTGGTCAAGTTCGTGTCCTTCATGTTCCCTCTGAGCACCAGTATGCTGATATCTTTACGAAAGGGCTACCGCGACATTTGTTCCAACGTTTTAAGTCCAGCCTGAGTGTCCGTCCTCCTCCCGCTCCGTCTGAGGGGGTGTATTAGTAAATATATGTAAATATATTCTTGCCTAGTTTAGTCAATGTATATCTCGTAGTATATCCTAATATCGCTATAGTTTAGGTAACTAACTTTGTATTTTGGCTATATATTGTTAATACATTGACTCACCCTATTTAGGGGGATTATAATCTAATAATTTATACCCCTCGCATTTCCCTCTTTCCCTCCCTAATTTCTCTCTAGTATATTCTCTCTAATTTCACACACCTATTATCCTCGAGTTTCACATTACCCAATGTCTATCTACTATTATCGTATTGGGGGAGGAGGTTGTCGTCGGCGGTGGATTGCACTGGTGGGTGGGTCATAGTGTTAGCGTGGTGTTAGGGGGTCAAGTGGTAAAGAAAAAATACACTATTGTGTACTGCAATAGCACATTAGTACAATTACTAATGCGTTCTACAATACTACTCACAATATTAGATTTGCACTGTACTACATTTCTAGATTTGCAATACTACATTGAAAAGTCTAACCATTACATACATACGCACAGTGCACCAATCCTTCCCGCATGTGGCTCGGTCGATCGGCCACCAACGATCACCTATGTCGCCGACGAAATTTAAGTACACCAATATCCCCACAACACCACACCAATTAACCATTAATTAATTTTAACCTAAACCCTAATTAAAAAACGATACAAAATTATTACAAGAGTCAATTTGATTATTAATAATGGATTAATAAATATAATATCTGCTCTATTCTTGAATAATCATTCATACTTGAAGAATTTGAAGGATGTTGTTGTAGATTAAGGTTTCAATAATAGAGAGATGGTAGAGAGAATTGTTTCATGTATTTTTAGTGGAGGGTAGACAAATGAAAAATTTAGTGCAAAAATTACTGTAATGAGTAAAATGTGTACGGCGAAAATATATTACGAAAAATTATTACAATCAATGCTAAGGATGTGAAGAAAAATATAATTATGTGTATTCAAATAATGGAGTGTAGAATCTCCCACTTAAATAACACAACGTCCCCGTTGTGCCCGAAGATTGAACGCAGCCAAGCCCAGAATCCCCCCCCCCGGTAGGTGGGTGACCCGGCTCACTACAGGGTCGCAGAGTTGCTCTGATACCATTTATAACAACCCGACCCGTCACCGGCGTAACACAACCCCAATAAGATGAGATGTGTACCTTTGGGCCAATTATTTGTCCTCACTTAAGCCAAAAAGCACAAAGCCTTGTTACTAAGTGGTGGGTGGAAGCCCTTATAAATATCTAATAAGCCACTAAATTTCCAAATGTAGAACAACTTCCTTCTCAATCGCTTGGGGTGTTATATTCGGTTAATATTAACTAGTTTAGACCCGTAGAATAGATGCACAATATATATAATTTTTTATTTTTAATAAGATATTTAAATAATAGTTTTATCTCATTAATTGTTCATTTTTCTCGTTATTATATTTGGTTTAAGGAAAAAAAAAATTAAAATTGAAAATTAATCCAAGAGAATTGAGTAATGTGCTGAAATGTATTTTTTTTTTAAAAAAAAAAATATACAACAAGCTAATGATTCTAATTTATAAATTTTGTCAATTTTTTGTCATAAAAGTTACAAAAAAAGATTTATAGTTTTGTTATAGGTTGTATGGGTTAAGTCACTCTCAAAGAATAGCATCAGTAAAGGATTTAGATTTATAATTTTATATTATTTATATTTTAATTAAATGATTATAGTTTATAATTTAGTGAAAATTATATAATTTGATGAAAAAATAATTTTAATGAAAACATAATAATATAATAAAATACATTATAGTTAGTAATTTCTTTATTTAGTGAATACACTTATGTTAATAGCTTCCTTATTTAAAAAAAATGAATTTTGGAGGAAAAATTTGTGAGTCTACCTATTTTTTTAGTAGATAGGGAATATGTTTCAAAATTAATAGGCGGAATTTTGTTTTACAGTCATCCATAAATTATAAAATTAGTAGCAGAGCTAGGGGCTAGCAAGGGCCCTCGCCCCACCGTCGGTTGATATTTTCGAAGTTTTTAGTAAAAAAATTCAAAAAAAATTCGAGTGTACCTTATATTACTACTCATAAAGTCCGGCTCAGCAAATCAAGTATGTTGGCAATTCAGGATAATATTATCCATTTAATTTTTTCCTTGCCAACTTTGTAATTTTTTGCTATAAAATGAACTTTAGGCAAATACTATATTGGATATTTTTGTGATTTTTTTGTTTTCAATTTTTACTTTTACCAAGTACATTTTTTCTAAAATATTTTCACTTTTATGCAAATTTGTATTGGCAGCACTAGGAGTATTTTAGTATTTTTTTAATTTTTCTTAATAAGGTAAAAAAACTAGATTGATCTTTTAGAGTAGGACCAACCTATTTCATCCTTTCGAATGAGTGAGGTAAGTTGAAACCACCGGCTTTCAAACCACCTCGAAAAATAAAAGACATACTAGTTTTTGAACCCGTGCCCGCACAGGTTATCTTCAAAATTCGCATTTTAAAATAAAATAAATTATTATAATATAATATTTTTCATATTAATTTATACATGCTATTTGCTACACACTAACACACATATTAACAAATTCCACACACTTTTTCCGACTTTGTCCCTCTATTTGTTATACACAAATAACAAAATAAGAAAGGAAAAAGAAAAACATAACCTTCGTCCCTCCCAGTGTCGACCACCCCCTCCACCCTCCACACCTCAACCCACCGACCAAACTCCCCCCCCCGTAGCCACCGTCCTACACCCACAACGCAACATCTACCTACCCCCTGAATCTGCCGCTACACGCGCCCTCCCTATGCGACATGCTATTTCTTCGACCACCCTACCTTCGCCACTTCAACGATCACCCACAACCACCAAAACAACTACCTTCAGGCCTATGTAATAATATATTTATGATCAGTAGTAAAATTTTATTTCATTCAACCGAACACTTTATTCTAAAAAGAAGCATCACAATACATATACTTCTGATTTCTTAATATCTTTTGTAACTTTTAAAGGAAATAATCATTTATGTATTAATGGTCAATTTAATAAAGTACAATAATTTGTGTAACCCATATATGTTTAATTGATTATAATTTATACAAAAATACATGATGCTAAATTCTTAATAATTCAATTTACTATTGGGTAAAAACTAAAAACAATGGCATGTGTGTATTATTTATCACCCATATAGTTTTTTGTTTTCAATATATTATACTACTATGAAGTACAGTAATAGTACCCGAACATTAAGCAATATTGGTGTTAAAGATGTTGTTAAGTACGAAATATCTAAGTTAAATATACTTCATTTACTTCAAATGGACATTTATGTTTCATTGGTAATCCTTGTAAAATTGATTCAATTTGAAAGGTTGAGCTAATAATATAAATTATACAACTTATAAGTGACCTAATATGATCCAACCAACCCAACCTAGTCACGACTTGAAATATATTTTCACCCGTGACCACCTTATATATCTCCATTTAATTTTTTTTTGTCAAATAAAAAGTAAAATGAACCTGGTTTCATCATTTACACGAAAATGACGACCCATACTTGAGATGTACTATATCAAAATTAAGTCATATCTAAAATGATTCAGACAACAACACATACGAACTACATTGAACTGATCAAATGACCGAGTACGACCAATATGAGAAACAAATACAATATAACCCCACCAAAACTTACCGATTTAACCTAAACCGAAGTGACCTAATAATCAAACAACATCCATTATAAGTTACAAAATAAAAAAAAATATCTTAATTTATATGCAACAATTTAAAATATTTATTGGGGGTATGAGTAAATAGATAAGCTACCGTCACACAATTTGGTAAGTATAGATCTTATTTTATTATTAATCTTATACTCCTCCTAATCGCTCTTTTCTTCCCCCTACCATTTTGCACAAGAAATAAGGAAATAATTTTTGGACCACGCAAAACACTCTACCCCACTGATGCGTGTCTTTTATATAAGGTTTCTACCTCATTTTTTACACGCATTTCTGTACTTTTTATGTAGCATCTTACTACAAATACCCCCGAATATTCTACTTTGGTTCGTTTTATGTAATTTGCAGGAATTAACCGAAGAGGAGCTAAATCGAGCCTAATTTGTCCCAATTGTATGCATTCATGGAGAATAAGGAGCCGGAGCTTGGAAATCTAACACTTGGAAGACGCGTGAGCTGAGTTCGGAAAGTAGTTCAAGGCCTAACGAGCTTAAACAGCTCGATCGAGTGATTTATTGCTCGATCGAATGCTTTTATTTGCCTAAGTTACTCGATCGACCACTTTCGAGTACACACAAGAGGAGCAAAGCAAGGAATACTCGATCGAGTAGTTTATTTCTACTCGATCGAGGAGATTGATGCACAGTTGCTCGATCGAGTGAGTTATTTCCACTCGATCGAGTGGTTTACCCTTCTACAGCCTTTTTCCGCCTAATTAATTTATGAGCTTTTGTAATCAGTCCATAGATTAGGTTATAGGATGGTTTTTTAGTATAAGAGTGGAGGAGTGAATTACGTTACTCCTCTCTCTTCTTTCGTTCGTTGATTTGAAACATATACTTTGTCACCGTTCTTTGGATTTTACTCTTCCTATACACCTTGCTACTCGGATTTAAATTTTGCGATTGGTATTATCATTCTACTTTTATTCTTAATCCTATTTATTGCTTTAATTTCTTCCCTCCTTTAATTGTTATCGTAATTGCTTCAATTGAATCCTTATTAGTTTTATCATCATGTCAAGTTTTAATTATCTATTTGTTGTTACTGTTAATTCAATGGTAATGAGTAGCTAATTTCCTTAAGCTAAGACTATAGGGGATCCATAATCATGAGGGAATAGTAATCGATTTATTGGGTAACTGCTAGTATAGTCTTTGTTGGTTAAATGCTACAATTAACTGTATCCGTCTAATTGAGTCGACGCAATTAGACCTTTAATTCTTAGTGATCCTTGACCTGGACCGAAAGGTTGGAAAAGGCGAGACTAGTAGCGAACAATAGGGTATTGCAGTGAGGGCGAAAGTTAAGCTGTTTACGCTTTAGGGTGAATTAAGGACCGAAAGGTGACGTGCGCTACCCCTTAGACCATATTTGCGTTGACCTGAGACCTAGATTACTTGACTAAATGATTATGGTGAACCGTCTGTCTTAGCTATTTCTCTTTATCTGCTTGATTCCTTCCTTTTAATTTCCTCTTCCTTATTCTTATTAGTTTAGAATATCATATTTAAAAACCCCCATTTGGTTACCTTGACAAACTTAGATTAAGCCGACAATTTCCTACCTCTCTGTGGATTCGACCCGACTTCCCTAGCTATATTAGTTAGAGCCAGTTGGTATTTTTGACAGGTACGCGACAGACGTGTCACCCACATGCAAATGAATTCGGACCACACAAACCTTTCCAGAAAAGGAATGAGGGAAGAAAATCCGACTATCATGAAAAAGGAAAGAGGGAAGAAATGACCGATTATGAGGGAGTATGATATATTGGAATATTGGAATTGTTATCCGGCCAACTTAAAAGATATGTCAAAGTAAAATATAGATAGTTTAGGGAAAAGAGAAAAACAAATTGAGGTTATTTGATGCCAATGAGAGTAGTATTTGAAAACCTTATAGAAATTGGGAACGAAAGTGCAAAAGATTTACCTGAAACAACAAATACGTTTTTAAAATAATAATGATACCCTGGCCACTACAATAGTGTATACAGAGTACTGAATATTACTTCCTCCATCCCAATTTTATCATCCCCTTTTCTTTCCAAAATTTATTCCAAAATAACTGTCTCCTTTACAAAATTAGTAAATAAAAACTTTGATTATCCAATATTGCCCCTATATAACTAAGTACCACCATTACTCCATAAGATTAGTGTCTAAACTCTCTTTAATTTAAGGGATAAATGAGATGGTTTAACACTTTTTCTTAAATCTTCCCAAAATAGTAAGGGAGACATTAAAAATGGGACTTAGCGAGTAACACAATATAAAATTTCAAAAAAGATAATTATAATTATGTTATATGATTATGGTAGGTAAATTTCTCAGATTTAATGCCTGTACAAATCTTTATATTATTATCTACGTATGAGAAACAGTATTCTTGTAATATAGGAAAGTTTGGCTAATTGAAAATTTGTTTCCTAGAATTGCTATTGTTCATGCGGATTTAAGGGGAATTTTTTGTTGATTTTTTTTCCTTTTTTACATAATCTTAATAAATTAATATCTAAAATAATCATAATACATTAATATATTAATATAATATTTTTTCCATTTTTACATAATCTTAATAAATTAATATCTAACATAATCTTAATACATTAATATATTAATATAATATTATTTAGCCCTTATTCTGGTTATGACACGTGGCACTTAATTAGGTCATCGATTTCAGCTTTAATATAATATATGATAGTCAGCAACTTTGTTGGCTTCACGAAGACAATATAATGTTTAATTATCACTCCATCAAGAAATGAAGATCTAATTTTACATCCTTGATAATACTAGAAATTTCTAAAGCAATTTGTCAAGTACCACGAATTGAGTTAATAACACATAAATTATCAACTTCCACAATTAACTTTGAGATTTCTTGTAACACCCTCACTTACCAAGGAGCCTAAACAAGACCTTCCCTAATAAGTAAGGGCATTACCATCTCAGTTGCCCGAGGTAATGTATATATCAAATAGACCATAAAAGAACATTTAATAATTGGATTCTTAATGTTTATACAAAACATAACCAAAAGATACAACTCTGAAACAACTGAAAAAAAAACAACTGAAGTATAAGTGACAGCGGCAGCTAGCTAGACAGTGTGATGACTCGATCCCATCCACATCCCGCAAGCAACATCAACATCCATTACCTGCTAAACCACTGCTCACCATCCCTGAATGGATCGCCACATTTTTAAAAACAATAAACGGGGTCAGTAAACTGCATAACAAAGATAAGAGAACACAGAGGTACAACCAATACACAAACCAATCCAAACTGTAGTAACCGACTACACACCGAGGTGTGTAGCCCTGCCAGGTTACCCATCGCAACAGGTAACCCTTGCCGCCAGTGGGGGACCACAGCCTTGCCCATCTAAACCCCGCTCATCGCAACGAGCGTGTAACAACCCGGATTATAAAACAAAGGAAAAACTTATATTAAAAAATTATCAGAGTATATCAATGATAAAAGGGTCAAGGTGGCGGAAACACCTGACCAATCCGGTTCGCTACTAAAACCAAAACAACTAATACATTATTCAAAGCTTCTCAAAACATGAAAACAAAGTCCTAATTTATTATTCATCTCGCCGCACAGTACTTCCCAGCAAGATATCATCCAAAACAGCAATCATCTGAACAACCTGAGAATGGGGGTCGACAATCAGTTGGGAGTAGCTAGATGCTCTCCCAGTCATGTTTACAACAATTGAATATAATCAACAATCATTAACAAATGAAATGTAAAACCAGTAAACATGTGAGATCATTTATACTCATGAAAACCCAATAAAGCTTACCATGACTTATCAATCTTAGACGGAATCATGCAAACCTAAACCATATGCAAGAACTAGACCATGTACACTAATAACCACTGTCGCGCTTGACCCTTAACAACTTAAGGCACAATGCTAGCATCAAAGCATACCGAATACGGTAACACACAATCCACAGCAACAGAAGGCACAAAGCTAGCAACAAAGCATAGCGAATAGAGCGAACGCCCGTTAGAGCGTATCACCACTGCCTCTAACTTATCAGAGCGTATCACCACTGCCTCCACGGTACTATGTATAGCGTATCACCACTGTCTATATGCCTAAGACCTGGCCAGACCCCTCGATGCAATAACTGTACACCGAAGGACACTCGGAACCCAGAGCGTATAACTGACGACTCTGGCCACCCACGAACATAGACCAAATAAAATCCCGCATCAACGGGTGGCGTTAGTTCATTCCGATAGTATATAACTGATACTACCGTAATCTTTTCAAACTAGACAACAAACAAATGCACGATCACGACTCAACTCATAAGATAGTATAACTGACTATCCCACTTACCACATGAACAAGAGTAACCAACGACAAAATGCAACATAGCGTTATACAATAACAATTGAACATCACATAATATATGAAACAAGTATAGACAACCAAGGTTATAGTAACCTAAGTCATAACATGACCTATAGATGTGAGGTTATAGTAGCCTCGACTATAACTTCAACACATATAACTTGAAGTTATACTTACCTCAACCATAACCTTGATACGCAACTCAAAGTTATACTAGTCCCAATTATAACCTTGAGCCATAAACTCAGGGTTATGTTAGTTTTAGCTATAACCTTAACTCGTATCCAATGCTATAGTAGATTCAGCTATAACCTGGATTCATATTTCCAAGGTTATACCTGTTTCAGCCATAACTAGAGTAACAACCCAAAGTTGTACTAAATTCAGCTATAACACTCGAATCATATAGGTTATACTAGCTTTAGGTATAACTTTGGAGAGTACTCTTGACCGCCTATCACGCCGCCACTAGGGTTTGATTCGAAACCCTAATTACGCTCATGACACCCATAATAAACATATAAACAACATACGATATATAATTAATGCATTGAAATATATACAAACATGTGAAAACATAATTAACATGATAATAAACAATCAAACATGTACTAATCATACAAAACATTCATTAAATCATCTCCCTTATACTAAAAGAATAAGAGATCTCCAATATTTTCCCGCCTAAATGAAAATTACTCTATAATTGGGTCTCATTATGTAAAATCTACAATTGGGCCATTTTGTTTAATTTCATTTACTCCCTCATTCAAAGTTTCAAACCAAAGGTTACATTCTCTTTTTGGGAGTCTAACTTCACAAATTTTGACTCTGAATTCCATCAAAACTATAAAATTTTGATAGACGAAATTTAAATATATATATAGATTTATTATGAAAAAAAATTACATAAAATATTATTTTTTGATGAAAAGCGACAAGTATTAAAAGTGTTGAACCTTATGTTTTCTACCTCTTAATACTAAACATTATTAATAGTAAATTTTATAATTAAATTTCAATTGAAGTTAATACTATTAGTCTATTACTAATTGTTAGTTTCTCTAATATGTCTATCTAGAAAACCGCGCATTGGCGCGGGATCTATACTAGTATTATTTACATCAATTGGCATAAACACAATTAAAAGAGAAATACCTAGTTACCATATTAGCAATTAATGAAAACCTCCATAAAGAAAACGACCAACAAAGTCTTGTCTCCAACTCGTGTCAACATCCCGAAAAGCGACACAAAATAAAAGCACAGATCGAAACCCTTGAAAACGCCATGAAAGACTATTCTTCTTCTTCACCCATTAAAATAAGAGACGTTAAATGTAGGTCTAAAGGTCCATACAAATAATTCTCATAAAAATATATGGAGAATAATATGTTGTAGAGGTAAGATCAAGGATTATGAAAATTTATTTTGTGTTTGAGTTTGAGAGAAGGAAAGATATTCAACAATGGAGTCAAAGAGAGAAAAGAGAACAAAAGAGGGGAAAAGTGGAGGAGGCCGCGTGGCTGGGTTAGCGTGAAAAACAAATAGGTTGACCTAGTTGCTTGCTAGGTTAAATCTGTTTATAAGGGGATTAACTAATGGCCTTTGGGCCCATTAGCTCATACAATGGATTATCCAATTACAAATCGGATTGAACCATATTAAAACGCAAGGAGAGCTTATATAAGAAAAGTAATTATTAAATTAAAATAGTAAAATTGTGCACGGACATTTTACCCCAATCAAAAGTAGATTAAAATGAGAAATAATAAAATAGAGAACTAAGATGATATATATATATATATATATATATATATATATATATATATATATATATATATATATATATATATATATATATATATATATATATATATATATATTCAAAATATATTATTAAACTCCGAAATAATTAATTTAATAAAATACTTTTATAACAAAATATTATTATAAAATACGGGGTGTTACAATCCAACCCCCTAAAAAGATGTTTCGTCCTCGAAACTTGAATTTTCAAAGATAAGATCAAAAGAAGGTAAGAATTACAAGTGATCATCAACAAAAGTCATCTCGGAATCCTAACCGCTGCGCACTCTGATCCTTATCCAAGCTCAAACCAAAGAAAGTATCCCAACTTCTCAATGTTTTCATCATCTTCACACACTCTATAATCTCAAAAGCCACATCAACTCATACCATCGAAGTCCATAAAGATCATTAAGCCAACTTTTAATCGTCATATTTCAAACACTCATCCAACTACCATTAACCATCATTAAACAACATATATGACCTCTCAAAATTGTGAACTCGTTATTACTACTCCAAATTCATGTAACCTTTAACAAAGATTCCAATTCTATTTTACCATTCACCACAAGATTAGGCATTAACCAAAAACCCAAACAGATAAACTCAAAACAAATAGTATCTTTTGAATGAGAAAACTCTTCCATTCACAAGTGCCATTTAAATTACCGCTACCTTAACATCCTCAAAGTCGGTAGTGCTTACTGTGCTCACTACTATCGATCATTCTCGATATATACCTAGTATCCAAAGTCATCAATCTCAAATCTCAAACTCTGACTAAACTTTCATAACTTTATCCAACCTCAATCTCATGATCAAAATCATTAGTCGCACTTGCAAGACTCAATCATTTCCTTTGAACACTTATGATCACAACATTCCTAAGCACCCAAGGAACCATAGACCTTTAGTTAAGCTAGTACCTATTGTACCGCAACATACTTGGCATTAAGAACGCATTCGCATCAACACAATGAGTAAAAAAATAACACCACCATACAACTCTCATCACCTGTGCTCATATAACGACAAGCTTATAACCTCAATTTCCAATCACAGTTAACTATCCATGAATATTATCATGACATCACAAACCACAACAAGACTGTATAAATCTATGTCCTTCATGAAGGAAATGTAGATTCATGTACACTCTAACATACTCATATATGTCTAATTAATTTGTCATAAATTAAAACGGATCTTATGCATGCAAACAATATAATAAAATGGAGGAGAAATCATATCCTTACATTGATGATTTCGGTATTATGGGCACAAGAGAGATCTCCTTTCTCTTCTTGTTCTTGAGCTTTTCCAATGGAAGAACAAAGATCTAAGTGTAAGATCTCTCCCTATGTATTATACCCAAGGCTTCCTCTTAATTAAATTAACATTACAAATACTAGTGTGATATTAATTTTGTAGAAAAATTGAACCAAAAATATTTGGTTTTGAGCTCTCAAAACCGGTTGAGAGAGTAGGAGAGGAAGAGTGATTATTTTTGTCACACTAAAATAATTTGTGATAAGAATGAATGAAAAATTTTTACCACACACTAATCCATATAGTGCATAATAGAAAAATAAGAAAAGAACCCTTGTTCTTTCCAAGGGAGAACCGGGTAGGGTGAGGGAAAATGGCCTATGCATGGCCTTTGTCCTCTTACACAAAAAGCATTAGGTATGCAAGCCTATATATGAGTAATCATCATTATGTTTCCCATTAATTTAAACAAACACAATATTTGTTCAAATATCCTCCCAATTTCGGCACATATGTTAATATGGAGTCCATATTATTTTTGTCAAATGTCAACATGTCACATGTCATGTGTGACATAAATTTGTTATGTAATTTTTAACATGTTAAAAATCAACGTATTAATAAAAATACGTCACATACAAAAATCGACTTAGTAATTTCATAATTACTTGTGCCAAAATATTTTACCGTTTATAAATCGCATTTATAATAATTCATTCAAATCCAATTGTTTCTTTAAACAATAATTTCATCCGAGTAATAATTTGATTACTCAGACCGTATCTCATTTAATCACATTTCAATTTGATACGAAAATTTTACTTCCAAAATCGTCCGTCAATTTTTCAAGTAATTTAATTAACTCGTAACATTATACGATTAATTAAATAATCAATTAAGTGTATTGCCCTTTAGGTATGACCTAGGGGTCAATCGATCACCACCGTCACACGACGCAATGTCAAACTCTAGTCGACCAATCATTACCGATATATGTTGACCGATTGTGATAACAAAATTACTTCCCAATTGTATTCTTTAAAATGAGATTTAATAATGATATTTTAAATCATGTGATCGCACTATTGTTGAGGACACATTTCCCAACAATCTCCCACTTGTCCTCGACAAGTGTGCGTCACCAATTCTCTTGTCCTATTACTATCTCCCACTCAATGCAAGGTGTCTTTCAGGTCGTACTTGCAAGTGATCATATCGAGAGTGGTTTCCTCGATCTGGAGAATAACTGATTGACCGGATTTATCCACTCTGGATACCTTCCGAGCGTGGCCACGCATTTCCAGTTCATTACTCCTCGAGTGGCCCTGAGATATTGTTTTAACCCTGACAAGGGGATGGACAATTCCTATCGCACTCATTCCCTTCGACTAGCCACACCATCATAACCCAAAATATGCCCATTTGACCCCATTTACGAAGGTCGTAGTAACACAAATCAAAGTTAATCGGCCCGAGCCATCTTAGGTGAATAGTCTTTAGTCAAAAGAATCGACTCATTAGAATACTATAGCAGCTCTCGCCACGACCAGGCTATATAAATTTGCAGAACTCTATAAGCGGTCATAAGGCCCGACAAGGTGTTCCTAACATCTGCCTATGTGATCGACTAGTCATCTCTCATGACTGTATGGCACTTGAACTTGCCATCAATCGCATCACACTCTAGTCACTTCGAGACGTCACCTCATACAAGTGACTATGGGCGAATACAATGTTAATCCGTGTTCACTTTAACGGGGTTCAATTGTCTCCACAACCCGTTTGGATGTAACAAAGTATAATAAAAGAGTTTTAAAGTAAAACTCGAGCGACAAATGCGATTATCACATATGAATAGTCAATGCTTGATTACTATTTCATGTTCTATAATCTAATTCGATCTTGTACGTAGTTGTTCATTTCAATTCAATTGAAATGACATGACTCATCATGTTTAGCCTTTGAGAAGGCTTTGGTTAGTAGGTTTTATCAACTTCTTGTACCTTACTCAACCTCACTACATACTCGTTTTCCTTTGTAATGTATACATTTGCATTACAAAACTTTCTGAGTACGTGTCGAGATCCAATCAAGACATAGGCTTTCTAGCCTAAGAATAGCTCCCACTTTGTTTTCACGGTGTGTGGGACTCATCCTACTTGCACATCTCATGATCGCAAGTGTACTCAATTTTCGTTATAAATATCTCTCATTGTTCTTTATTGCCTAGAACGATTCTAGAAAATCTACTTCTTAATTATCATAGCCACAATGGTATCTTAACCATCCTAATGTGTTTTGATTATGGTTTTGTCGGAAACCATGCGCAACCTCAATTGTCAATTGTCACTTGTGTAACACACTTACACAAAATTGCATCATAAACACTTTGCTTTACTTCCTTAATGCTTCTGTATGCACTTAAGGGTAATCTTTATGGCGTACTTGGCAAAGATTACTTAAATTCGATTTTGAAAACAATTCATCATACTCAAAGCATATGAAGTGTTATACATCATTTCTTTTCAATTGATTCGCAGCGAAGCAAATGAAATCAATCAAATATGTTCAATTTAATTGAACTAGTCATGAATCTTATCAACATAAGACTTCTTACTGACGCTAATATCATGTGGATTTATCTTCATAAATCCGGATATTCAAGATGTATTATAATACTCCAAAAGTCTTAAATCATTCTCGATGATTAATATGTTATTCACATATAAGACTAATAAACATTCCCACTAAACTCCATGTATAAACACAACTTCTCGACTTATCGAGAAAAGTTTTATAACATGATCAAAACATTGATTCTAACTCATTGATGTCCTACTTAAGACCATCTCTTAAGTTTCACATTATCTTAGGATTGCAAGAATCTAATAAACTCATGACATGTATTGAATACATTCCTTCTATTGAAGAAGCGGGTTTTAGATTCACTTGCTACGTATTTCATAACCTCATAATGAAACACAATCCTTAAGAAGATCCAAATAGACTTAAGCATTTCAATTAGTGCAAAACCCTTTGCAACCAATCTTGCTTTGAAATATCTCTTTATTAGTGCAAAACCCTTTGTCACTAATCAAGCCTTTTCGTTTCGGATTTTCATGGCTCTAAGCCTTGTATTGAGTTGTGACTTTAAACACTCTTATGTAAGTCATATGTTCATTATTTTCTAGAAGTAATCAACTTGAATCAACCAATTTCTTTTGTAAGTTATAAGCTCTTTACTTTCTTAAAAGTAGCATGAATTCATCATTTTTAACAAGTGACGAATTTAACCTCCTAGGTTTTGAAGAAACAATGTCTTACACAAAACGTCTCATGTAGCCAAGAAAGACCAGTTTCTTGCGACACAACATTCTTTGTGGCTCTTTGAATAATTTCTCCCACTCTGTCTTCTAGAAATAAACTTGTATTTTAGAAAGACAGCTTCATGAGCCGCAAACCCGTCGTGCTCGTGATAATTGCAAGGGAAAAATGAGCATTTGTTTCTTGTGAAAACTTACAAACATGGTACCCTTACCATTTCATATCTCATATGATTCTATTTAGTGGAAAAATAGTTTAGACAAAAATGATAAAATCCCCAAAGGATCAAGTAACTCAAAGTAACTTGATTGAAGTCCAAACCATATCGAATAGCGTTTGATTTCTTATCCAACCACACATTACTCCATAATGCGTGCTAAGAGAGATTAACTTGTGATACTATATCACATTTCCTTTGGCTTATATCAAAGTCTTCACTTTGATAATCCCATCACGACTAAATCGTGATTCCCCAATTCTTTGAACTTCTTCAAAGATTTCTCTATTTACCTTATCAACTTAAATTGTTGGTAAAAGAAAATGATCAACCTATTTTGGATCAATGATTTACAACCTCGATCTCCTTTTCAACCAAAAGGCACGAGACATCTTGCTTTGAATACAAGATACGCATATACCATTGACAATCTAATGGTTTCAAGAGTACTCGATAACTCTTTGCGTTCATCATTCCAAAATTTAAGGTTTAATCTTGGGTTGCCAATTTGAGTCTTGCATCATCTTCATGATATATCATTCTAGTTTGGTTTAGAATATTATCACCTTGATAATGGGCTAGCCATACATCAAATCGTGGTGTATAGGGTCACAAAAATTGAAACCTTCTTTGTATCTTAACAAGTTTGTATTCTTATTTAGAGTTTTTGTACTTAATAGTCACAATTAAGTACAACTCCAAACCCAAAACTAGATTTAGTACACAATGACTCTATCTCTCGACTTCATTGTTGCTAGTCGTCATATTCTAATCATCCTATGTATCAAACATAATGATGAAAACCACCACTTTGTTTCTAATATTGACGAAGTGGTACTAGCAAAATTTATGTTTAATCAAATAAACATTTAAAGGAGAAGATCCCATTAGATGTCCCACAACTAACTAGTTGATTCTTCAAAAATTTGGGGTAGTTTCCTTTCTCGTGTCCAATATTTGAGACAATGGAAACTTTATCGGTCGGGATTGATAGGTTTAGTATCGTCATTCTCAACAACTTTACTTTTAACATTACCTTGTATCAATTCCATTATAATCTTTACTTCTTGAACCTCGTTCTCATCTTAACGGTTTAAGAGAATGCTCCCACTCATTTCAATGAGCCTTTGCTTTGAGAAGCAAAATTGAATTCATGAAGAACACTCTTCATTTGTTTGTTTTAGTCTTAAAAACTTTCATTGAGGTGGTTGCGTTATTTTGGTCAATTACGAATTCTGACAAAACTAATTACCAAAACAATCATTTCAAGGTACTTAATTCTTTTAAGTACATGAAAAACAATCCATTGTAAGTAGATGTGTTAGTCCAGAATCAAAAACCTGTTTGATAATAGATAACTTTAATCTATACTCTTTACAAGAGATCCTTAGCAATGGTTAATTCGAGGTCTTTAGAAGAAAATTCAAATTTTGTCTCTAGTTACGATGTTTTAATGGAGATTTTGAAAAATCGAAATGATATCGTATATGAATCGTGGTAAAGAAATAGAACAAAATGATAACGGAATAGTGGAAAACTTAACATTTATCGTTTTAATAATACTTGTAGATAACAAGTTTTATGCATTTTTCTAGTGACCTCTACCCAACTAGATAAATGATTCCAAGACCCAAATTCATATCAACTTGGGGCACGGTGTGCCGAAATACCCCTCATCAATATAACTCGGTAGATTAACTCTTTAATCGATTCTACTTTTAGAACTCTTGGTCGATGATATTTACATTAATATTCATCTCTAGCCCGAAACACATCCGGAAATACGTCGTGAATACTTTCGTTGAGTACAACCCAAATTTCGAATAAATGTGTCCATAATCCAAACCCATATCAATTTAGGGCACGGTGTGCCGAAATACCCCTCATTAACATGAACTCGGTGGATAAACATTCATCACCCACTTCCCCTACGTAACAAGGTTTGTAACCCGGTGTGGCCGAGTGCACTCCCTCGCGAAATAGGTTTTCATGGTTTCTACTATTTGGTAAGGCTATGTCTCAATTGATTGTTTTAGCGAGAGGTCATGTCAAATTATTATCTATCACGTTTTAAGTGAACTAAAGCGGTGAACTACGATAATTATATTTGACACGGTCGATAAACTCGATAAAATAAGGATGCATGTTTTAGTTATGGCGATTTAGCGATGCATGTGACATAAAATAAAATGCAAGCATAAAGATAAATAAATCCTAGTATGGCCTTCCTAAAATAGAAAACTATTAATCTATTACATATTCGGAAACCAACTCCATTGGTCCCTTGAACTTCGGTTGTGGCACACATCTCGAGGTAACACCGTCTTTATGTAACGCCATTCTTGAAGTAATCCGTCTTTTGGAACTCCGGAATGAATAAAATTACATAATAAATTACATAATTTCCTATTATACATTTGTAACTAAAATAAAATTAAATCTATTAAATTACAAAACGGTGATACGAGATCACAATAAAAATTACAACCGAATCGATATTCCCATACATTTCGGGAAATACCAATTAAAATCTAAGGCCATACTAAGTAAATTACATAATTCAAAATTACATAAATTAAAATTATGACAATCATAAAGAAAAATGCAGCATTATAATATGTATGAACATGCTCAATTTTATGCTAAATCGCCTTTTAATTAGCCAATATCGTATATTACTCGGTTTTTACGGATTTGCGTGATTTCAACATTTTATAATCACAATAATACATAAACTCATATTTATGCATGAGTTAATTACCCTAACCTCTTAGGACTCAAAATATAGTCTTCACTAATTATTTTGACCATAATTAACTTTTATTTACAAAATTGTTCATAAATGGACCAAAATTACAAAAATAAGCTATTAAACTTCAAATAAATCCAAAAATTCCAAATAAATTCAAAATTTGAAATTTAAATTCATGAACATTCTGGAAAAATTCCATGACACTCATAATGTTCAAAATCTTAGGTTAAAAAATTTCGAAAATTTTCCGGAAAAACAATGTTGCGGTTTATCGATATTTAATAAAATAATCATAAAATCATGGAAAAATTATTTTCATTAACTTTTCAATTTTAGATCTGAAAAATACAATAAAATGCAACATTAGACGTTTTTCCTAAGTCATAGAATATATTTTATTAATTTTCACTAATAATGTCACTATTTATGTCATTTTTCTTCAAAAATTCATAAATCATGCTAAAAGACTTCTTTATAGCCAATTATTTTACACACATCTTGTAAAATTGCATGTGACAACATATAAATTTTCTATGACCAGATTCGAAATTTAACTCATATTAACCTATTTTTCTCTTAAATCCATATTTAATAATGAAAAATCATTAGTCGCACTTGCAAGACTCAATCATTTCCTTTGAACACTTATGATCACAACATTCCTAAGCACCCAAGGAACCATAGACCTTTAGTTAAGCTAGTACCTATTGTACCGCAACATACTTGGCATTAAGAACGCATTCGCATCAACACAATGAGTAAAAAAATAACACCACCATACAACTCTCATCACCTGTGCTCATATAACGACAAGCTTATAACCTCAATTTCCAATCACAGTTAACTATCCATGAATATTATCATGACATCACAAACCACAACAAGACTGTATAAATCTATGTCCTTCATGAAGGAAATGTAGATTCATGTACACTCTAACATACTCATATATGTCTAATTAATTTGTCATAAATTAAAACGGATCTTATGCATGCAAACAATATAATAAAATGGAGGAGAAATCATATCCTTACATTGATGATTTCGGTATTATGGGCACAAGAGAGATCTCCTTTCTCTTCTTGTTCTTGAGCTTTTCCAATGGAAGAACAAAGATCTAAGTGTAAGATCTCTCCCTATGTATTATACCCAAGGCTTCCTCTTAATTAAATTAACATTACAAATACTAGTGTGATATTAATTTTGTAGAAAAATTGAACCAAAAATATTTGGTTTTGAGCTCTCAAAACCGGTTGAGAGAGTAGGAGAGGAAGAGTGATTATTTTTGTCACACTAAAATAATTTGTGATAAGAATGAATGAAAAATTTTTACCACACACTAATCCATATAGTGCATAATAGAAAAATAAGAAAAGAACCCTTGTTCTTTCCAAGGGAGAACCGGGTAGGGTGAGGGAAAATGGCCTATGCATGGCCTTTGTCCTCTTACACAAAAAGCATTAGGTATGCAAGCCTATATATGAGTAATCATCATTATGTTTCCCATTAATTTAAACAAACACAATATTTGTTCAAATATCCTCCCAATTTCGGCACATATGTTAATATGGAGTCCATATTATTTTTGTCAAATGTCAACATGTCACATGTCATGTGTGACATAAATTTGTTATGTAATTTTTAACATGTTAAAAATCAACGTATTAATAAAAATACGTCACATACAAAAATCGACTTAGTAATTTCATAATTACTTGTGCCAAAATATTTTACCGTTTATAAATCGCATTTATAATAATTCATTCAAATCCAATTGTTTCTTTAAACAATAATTTCATCCGAGTAATAATTTGATTACTCAGACCGTATCTCATTTAATCACATTTCAATTTGATACGAAAATTTTACTTCCAAAATCGTCCGTCAATTTTTCAAGTAATTTAATTAACTCGTAACATTATACGATTAATTAAATAATCAATTAAGTGTATTGCCCTTTAGGTATGACCTAGGGGGTCAACTGATCACCACCGTCACACGACAGTAATGTCAAACTCTAGTCAGCCAATCATTACCGATATATGTTGACCAGTTGACAGTAACAAAATTACTTCCCAATTGTATTCTTTAAAATGAGATTTAATAATGATATTTTAAATCATGTGATCGCACTATTGTTGAGGACACATTTCCCAACACTTCAATTAATCACTCATACACTTTAAATGAAACATCTTTAACCCCAGATAGAACAAACAAACATCTATGAATCCTCAAAGTTAAAACATCCTCAAACTTTCAGAGCATAATATAACAATATAACACCTTTAATACTCCTTCTCCAAAACTCTATATGTTATTCCAATTCACATTCGCATACAACTATGTTACTAAGTTCTCAACCTCAAATAACCAAACATCAAACTCAAAGCGTCTAACATTGCTCGCCAAAGGATCCAAGCTTTCACTACGAGATGATCACAAGTAGCTCTAAAGAGGGAATTCAAAAGTTTTCACGTTATCATGAAAGAACAAATAACTTGCAAACCAAAACAAAACATTTTCGTGCAATACTACAAGGCAAAAGAACACATAGTTTTAGGATGTATAAGCTCAGAGAGAAATCAATGTGAAAAGGGTAATTTCAAAAGTTCAAAGAAGAAGGAACTGGAGCTGAAATAAAGAACCAATAGAGAGTAACGATAGATGAAAAAGACAGAGGACAAAGATAAAAGAAACCTTTGGTCTGAAGACTTAAATAGATTAGGTATGGTTAACACGTGCAAGGATGACAAGAATAGACAACTTAAAAACAATTCTATTTATCCGAAGACGACACCTTAGCATAAGATAAATAAAGCACGATAAACAAGGTCTTACAAATATCGTACAATCATCACTTAAGGTAACAACGTCTCATAACATCCATCCGTCGTATCTCCATAATACCTCAGAACCAACAAATTCCTATATAATTGCCCTTCTCAAACACTATATTCCTCATATCATCAACTCTCAAAAACCTTTAACTCTCGAGACCTTTCAACTCTCAACACCTTTAATTAATCACACTTAATGAATCAATCCATAGCAATCTCTACACCCTCAAAATATGAACACAACGATACATTATAATCATAGTCAACATGGTCATTCACTAAGGCAACGCCTGAACACTTTAACATTAACATCTCACAAGTTCATAAATTCCATTTTGTCTCTCTCAATCAATCCTTCAAAAGGTACGATCAACAAATAACTCCTCAACAGATAAATCATAAATTCCTTCATAACTCACTAATTGCCATTAATGATTCTTACTCCTCAAATATGGTATTCCAATTAAAGACGAGTCTAGTCTCCAAAATTCCTAGCGTGCTCAATCATAACTCCACGATAACTCTCAATTCATTTCCATTACTCTACTCTCGATCCATAAATAACTCGTATAACCTTTTCCTTAACGCAAGACAAAAATTCAACAATTCTAACCATTAAGATCATAAGCCACTATATTTCCAAATATTACCACAAGATAAATCCACCTATCATGTATCTCACTTCTAGTGAAACTGTGAAACCACAATCATATATCTCATGCCACATATCATCACTCTTTATCTTCAATAAGGATTTACTCAAGCACATAAAAGAACCTAACAACCACTTATCCCAAATGAGATTCATTTTATCAATCACTATTTCCCAAAGTAAACTTCATCTCAACAGCCTATAGTCCCAAAGTAGACTCCTTCGTTACCAAAATAAAAATAACAAACGCTCTTTTCTTTAATACTTGAATATCCCAACCTGCCAACAATCCTGACTTGATGCCCCGAAATCCAAACCACAAGGAATCAACTTCGAATTTACCTCAAACAAGGGCAACACCACCAAAAGATCCAAAAGGATGAAAGTACGATAAGAGTAAAGCTCGAGTTATCAAGGAATAAAAGTTTTGACCAACATATAACCAAAATGCACGACACGTAACATACAAAGAAACATTTCCAAAACTGACCAGCTTTAAAATCAACAAAGCATGCACGACGGTCATAAGAGAACAACACATTTAATTCAATTAATAACAATCGAAAAACATTAAGGCATAAACTACCAAATACATAAACAACACATTTAATACAATTAATAAAGATACGAAATGTAACACCCCGGCCCAAACGGGTCGGAGCGGTTACTTATGATAGCTCACCAGGCTGTGTACATGCCTCACAGATCAACACGAGTCCTTTATAGCGCATTTGTCCTCACTCATGTGCATCCCGAGAACCTTCCCAGGAGGTCACCCATCCTAAGACTACTCCCAGGAAAGCACGCTTAACTGTGGAGTTGTTTTACATGGATCACCATAAAAGAAAGTGCACTTTGTTGATATGAGTAGTAATTCCAACCCCTTTAAGCACTAGTCATTTAAGCCTATCACTGGACCTCTTCAATTAACATGGGGTGTTACAATCACCCCCACTTGAAGAACGCAACGTCCTCGTTGCACCTGGGAGCATAACCGTTAACCCATAATCCTCCCCCGCTAGGTGGGTGATCACAATGGAGCATATAACAACTGCCTCTCATCACCACACGGTCGCAGGATTGCTCTGATACCACTTGTAACACTCCGACCCAAACCGGGTTGGAGCGGTTACTTATGATAGCTCACCAGACTGTGTACATGGCTCACAGATCAACACGAGTCCTTTATAGCGCATTTTGTCCTCACTCATGTGCATCCCGGGAACCTTCCCAGGAGGTCACCCATCCTAAGACTACTCCCAGCCAAACACGCTTAACTGTGGAGTTCTTTTACATGGATCACCATAAAAGAAAGTGCACTTTGTTGATATGAGTAGTACTTCCAATCCCTTTAAGCACTAGTCATTTAAGCCTATCACTGGACCTCTTCAATTAACATGGGGTGTTACACGAAACATTACAAACAAGTGCATGAACAAAACATGTAATACAATTAATAAGGATGCGAAATGTTAAGGCATAAACAACCAAGTCCTTAATTGTTTCTACCCCATTTACTCTCATTCATTTACTAAGTCGGTTTATTTTAGTCATTAACTACGCGAGAGTTGGGAGCGTGTTCGCTCTGATACCAACTGTAACAACCCGGATTATAAAACAAAGGAAAAACTTATATTAAAAGAATTATCAGAGTATATCAATGATAAAAGGGTCAAACTGGGAAACACCTGACCAATCCGGTTCGCTACTAAAACCAAAACAACTAACATTATTCAAAGCTTCTCAAAACATGAAAACAAAGCCCTAATTTATTATTCATCTCGCCGCACAGTACTTCCCAGCAAGATATCATCCAAAACAGCAATCATTTGAACAACCTGAGAATGGGGGTCGACAATCAGTCGGGAGTAACTAGATGCTCTCCCAGTCATGGTTACAACAATTGAATATAATCAACAATCATTAACAAATGAAATGTAAAACCAGTAAACATGTGAGATCATTTATACTCATGAAAACCCAATAAAGCTTACCATGACTTATCAATCTTAGACGGAATCATGCAAACCTAAACCATATGCAAGAACTAGACCATGTACACTTATAACCACTGTAGCGCTCGACCCCTAACAACTTAGGGCACAATGCTACCATCAAAGCATAGCGATTACGGTAACACACAATCCACAGCAACAGAAGGCACAAAGCTAGCAACAAAGCATAACGAATAGAGCGAACGCTCGTTAGAGCATATCACCACTGCCTCTAACTTTTCAGAGCGTATCACCATTGCCTCTGACTGACGGAGCGTATCACCACTGCCTCTGACTGACGGAGCGTATCACCACTGCCTCCATCGGTGTGGAGCGTATCACCACTGCCTCCACGGTACTATGTATAGCGTATCACCACTGCCTATATGCCTAAGACCTTGCCAGACCCCTCGATGAAATAACTGTACACCGAACGACACTCGGGACCCAGAGCGTATAACTGACGAATCTGGCCACCCCCGAACATAGACCAAAATAATTCCCGCATCATCGTGTGGCGTTAGTTCATTCCGATAGTATATAACTGATACTACCGTCATCTATTCAAACTAGCCAACAAACAAATGCACAGTATAACTGACTGTACTAACATGCGTGAACAACATCACGACTCAACTCATAAGATAGTATAACTGACTATCCCACTTACCACATGAACAAGAGTAACCAACGACAAAATGCAACATAGCGTTATACAATAACAATTGAACATCACATAATATATGAAACAAGTATAGACAACCAAGGTTATAGTAACCTAATTCATAACATGAACTATAGATGTGAGGTTATAGTAGCCTCGACTATAACCACTACAAGAAATCCGTTTCGGGCGACTACTATTGGCGTCTGAAATCAGTCGCTAAAACAATATTGGCGACTGAAATTGGTCGCAAGTACACAGTAGCAACCCTAAGTCGCCAAATGGAAATCGGGCGACTGATTTTAGTCGCCAAAATTGACGACTAACTAAATAGTCGCTAACTGGTCAATTTGGCGACTACGACTGAAAGTGAAGGTAGTCGCCAATTTGGCGACTGGAAGTAGTCTCCAAATGTCTTTTTCAGTCGCCAATTCTGACATTAAAAAAATAAAAAAAAAAGTTACAAATCTGCTAATTTAGTCAGATCCAAAACAAGCCATGACAAAATTTACATTACTAATTAAACGTACTGGAATTAAAAAAACCCACAAATTTGCTCATTGCTATACAAAATTTACTAAACTTACATTACATTAAAACTTAAATTACGTTACAATGAAGTTTAACAGAAAACTATAAACACTATCAACATTAACAGTAACTCGAAAAAAACCAAATTACCGTCATAGCATCGAATAAAACAAAAAAAAAAATTATATCTCTTGCTTTGTTGCTTCTTCTCCTTCCTTTAACGCATCTCCCCACGTCACCATCTCCGACGCCGTCAACATCTGGTTGTCTTCGATTCTTGTCGTCGCCTACTACCACAACAATTTTTCAATTAAAATCGTTTTCAAGTCAAGATCGAAATAAAAATTGACAGGTATGTTAATTTAAGACCAAAATACATTTAAATTAAAATATGAAAAATTAAAATTATGATGTAAATAGACGAATACCTTTAATTAGATGAAGGAGGGTGAGATTATGATGAAAATTAGACAAGAAAAGTAATTAAACAAGATGAATTTTCGAGATTTGGTGAATTAAAAAGAAGAAAATTTGAGATTTGGTATAGTATAAGATGAGAGGAAGGGAGTTGGGGATTTTAGAAAGTAAAAAAATAAGAGAGAGAGAGGGATTTGTTTATGTCGACATAAAGAAGGGTGAGGGTAATGATTAAAATGATACAAGGGTAAAGTAAGGAGTGGGTATCTGGGGGAGGTTTATTTGAGTTGTTCGTGTGGAGTAAATTGGCGACTGAAATTTCGGTCGCCCGACCTTACTTTCAACCACCATTATTATTTATTGTATGGATTTGTGTGGTCGCCAATTTGGCGACTGATAGCTGTCGCCCGACATTTTACGTCAGTCGCTAATTAGCGACTGGGTTACTCAGTCGCCATGTTTAGTCGTCCGAAAACGAATTTCTTGTAGTGAACTTAAACACATATAACTTGAAGTTATACTTACCTCAACCATAACCTTGATACGCAACTCAAAGTTATACTAGTCCCAACTATAACCTTGAGCCATAATCTCAGGGTTATGTTAGTTTCAGCTATAACCTTAACTCGTATCCAATGTTATAGTAGATTCAGCTATAACCTGGATTCATATTTCCAAGGTTATACCTGTTTCAGCCATAACTAGAGTAGCAACCCAAATTTGTACTAACTTCAGCTATAACACTCGAATCATCATCAAGGTTATACTAGCTTTAGCTATAACTTTGGATAGTACCCTTGTCCGCCTATCATGCCGCCACTAGGGTTTGATTCGAAACCCTAATTACGCTCATGACACCCATAATAAACATATAAAGAACATACGATATATAATTAATGCATTGAAATATATACAAACATGCGAAAACATAATTAACATGATAATAAACAATCAAACATGTACTAATCATACAAAACATTCATTAAATCATATTAATTACATCAATTGGCATAAACACAATTAAAAGAGAAACACCTAGTTACCTTATTAGCAATTAATGAAAACCTCCATAAAGAAAACGACCAACAAAGTCTTGTCTCCAACTCGTGTCAACATCCCGAAAAGCGACACAAAATAAAAGCACAGACCGAAACCCTTGAAAACGCCATGAAAGACTATTCTTTTTTTTTCACCCATTAAAATAAGAGACCTTAAAGGTAGGTCTAAAGGTCCATACAAATAATTCTCATAAAAATATATGGAGAATAATATGTTGTAGAGTTAAGAGCAAGGATTATGAAAATATAATTTGTGTATGAGTTTGAGAGAAGGAAAGATATTCAACAATGGAGTCAAAGGGAGAAAAGAGAACAAAAGAGAGGAAAAGTGGAGGAGGCCGTCCGGCTGGTTTCACGTGAAAAACAAACAGGTTGACCTTGTTGCTTGCTAAGTTAAATCTATTTATAAGGGGATTAACTAATGGCCTTTGGGTCCATTAGCTTATACAATGGATTATCCAATTACAAATCGGATTGAACCGTATAAAAACGCAAGGAGAGCTTATATAAGAAAAGTAATTATTAAATTAAAATAGTAAAATTGTGCACGGACATTTTACCCAATCAAAACTAGATTAAAATGAGAAATAATAAAATAGAGAACTAAGACGATAAATATATATATTCAAAATATATTATTAAACTCCGAAATAATTAATTTAATAAAATACTTTTATAATAAAATATTATTATAAAATACGGTGTGTTACAGAGCGAACCCAAATCATTAATGTGCACATCCTTCTTGTGACGGGAGCCACAAGGGGAGAACTTGGGTGTGAAGGACATCTCCCGAAAATGGCTTCACCAACAGTAACCAATAACCAGAGATATCGCCATCAACCAAATCACAATAACAATGCCAAACAATCAATACAAGTACCGTCTTATAATCAATTATGCAATCAACTGAGTAGGGAAACCCTACCTTTTCGCAAATCTATAGCACGCATCAATCACACCACGTCAAGCTAGACTCCACATCATATCCTATTACTAAGCTATTCAAGACCTACTACAAAATACACAATTATTCACAAACTCACCTTGAAGAACAACCGATGCCGACGGCGGTGACAACCCGACTCGATGACCTCATGCATAGACTGTCTTCCTTCCCAGCTTAAGGTTCAAGGTTACCCAAGATGTGTAAAGTGAGATAAGAGAATTGGGGGAGAGAGAGAGAGAGAGAGAGAGGGTTTAGGTTTTATAAATGATAAAATGAACCGTCGAAAATGAATTATGTTTTAGTCGTCGCGTTTTATAATAACACGCTGTCAGACGAGGTACTCGGTCGAGTATGGACATACACGGCCGAATACGCCGCACTCGGTCGAGTACTCTACATACTCGGCCGAGTGGCTTCTACTAGGTCGAGTATCGAGTCACGATGACTGCCTAGTCTTCCTTACGGTGTGCCTCCCAAGGTCTACGGGTCAGCCAACGGATCCCTAAATAGGGCAGGTATTACAGTCTTCCCCCCCTTAAAAGGAACTTTGTCCCCGAAGTTCATCCCACACTCCAATCGTAACGCAACAAGGTAACACAAAAGATCACGTAGTATTCATGCAATCACCAAGTAACGCCAACATATAAACTACAAAGTTATTATCATTACATGTCTAAAACCACCAAGTTACCGTGACATGATTATGACGACCATAAAACCAACGTTTGCCAAAAGTAAAATTAGCGTCTTACCCAAACAATTACATTACTACCATACATTTCCACCAAATTGTTTAGAAAACAGAACCGGTGACGTTAAAATAGTGTAAATAACAACAATTGAAAGTTATTAGAACAATAGTTTAAAGAATCAAAAGCAACCATTTAAAGAAGTTTCACAAGTTTTGCAAGTTCTTTTATCGCAATGTTATCTACCCCTCTAAAAACGAACTTCGTCGCCGAAGTTCACTCCCAACTACAGCAGTAAGATATACATATATATGAAACACAACGATTAACAAAAGCAATTATCCCCTTTTCTACCACTTAGAAGCATGCACGAAACAAATATCGGTGGCGTGTAAGGAGGCTCGGTCTCCATCTCTCTTGTCGTCCTCACTCCACGGTGCTCGCGCGGGGTCAGAACAGTCTTCTGCTTGCCAGAAGCTATGATCGGCTCGGGTAAGTCTAGAATGATCTCAGGGGAGATAAGGTAGATCTAGGGCTCGGACTGGGGTTCCCCACTCCCGGGATCATACTCAGGTAAGTGGTCGATCACTGATAGGTTTTCCGCATCAGGCAATACCATCCATCTAGTTCCCTTTACCTTCCATGCAAAGGATCTCTCGTCCAACCTCCTCAACCACTTCACATGGCGCATGTAAGCCTCATCTATGGTAGAGGTGGTCTCAAACATGGCAGATGTAGACTTAGCCAGGGCCTCAAAGTCGGTCAAACGTTGAGCCAAAAGGGTCACAATTGCCCCACAGCTAAGATAACGGTTCTTGGAGCGAACTATAAAGGCCAAGCTGGCACACACCACACCGGGAGCACTATAGTAGAAGATCTCCCTCCGAAGGGGATTAACTTTCTTGCGTCATTCCGACCATAAAGCAAGCAAGTCAGCATCCGCAAGAAGATGCGAAGGGACACATGCTGGACAACGTTTATTAACATAGCGCTAGAGGTAGGGGCGGTTCAACCGGTAAGGTATGGAAGGTAGTGAGGTGCCCCACTCTCCGTCGCCATATCACTAATATACCCCTCTTTCTCAGTCTCTAACCCCAAGTGCTCGGCAAACTGGTCATGGGTCAAGGCATGGTCGATGTTCAAGAGACGGAAACTAACGGTCTTCCCACGCACATCATACTTGAAGGAACTCATCAATTCCAAGGTAAGAAAAGGATAAGACTTCTTTCGGAGGTGATACAACACCTCCATTCCCAAGATTTCGAATATATGCACTATATCCGATTCAGTACCCAAGTCCCTCAAGACCCCCGGATCCACACACCTAATCGATCTCATAGTGCGACCCTGATGAGTCATATTTATATGCCTCCCCGTAGTTACTTTTGATACGGTTTTCGTGCTAAATTACATTATTTATATGCCATTTATATTAGAATGTTGTTACTTCCGCTATTTTGTCTTTAATGCAAGAATGATGCATTTGTGGAGCAAAAGAATGAAATGTAGCACCGCGGAGATGACATGAAGGATTACACGAAGCATGACACGGGAATCTAGAAGAATAAAGGAAGAGAATTGAAGAAGATTAGACGAAGAAAAGAGCTGAAGCATGGTGTACTCGATCGAGTATGCATAGACTCGATCGAGTGGTGGTGTACTCGATCGAGTATACTGTATTCTGATGACTTTTCGCGCAAGTTTCCTAAATCGATTTATGTTTAGTATAAATACCCAATTCGTACCCTATTGTATTTTTACGTCTTATTTTACCTAGTTATGCCACTTTACAATAAAAAACTCTCAAAACTTTAGTTTAGTATTGTTATTATTTTGGATCTAAGCACTCTTTAATTATGGTACTTCAATCATTCCTCATTAATTATTCAATCTAGTTTATGCTATTGCTTATTTGTTCTTATTGCATGTCTTTAATTATATCTTCTATTAATATTGTTATTGTTAATTCTAGTATCATGAGTAGTTAAATCCTTTATCTAGGGTGAATGGGGATCTAGGTTGTTAGAAGTGGGTTATATAATGAATTGATAGTTAAATTGCTTTTGGTTGTTGTTCAATTGTTGTCTTAAATCTAATTGATTAATTAATGGCCAAGATTAGTTAATTAACATTGCAAATTAAGATTATTATCGACCGGATTAAGACTAATATAGGCTACGACAATTGAATAGGCTGACTTGATGATAGCGAACACATGTTAAGATTAGACCTATAGGACATATTAGAATCGACCGATCATATGACCTTTAACAACATAAATTGCTCTATCAACTAGTTAAATCACTCTTCCGGATAACGACCTAGTGAACCTAATCCCTAGACTCTTTGATATTATTGAATTCGCCTTATTTACTTTATTGCAATTAGTTTATAGAAATCAATCAATTAATCCTTCAAGAAAACTGCTACTTTAAGGCAGACTTAAATATTAATAAACTAGAACGATTACCTCGCCTCCCTGTGGATTCGACCCTTCTTACCGCTAGCTATTATTTATTAGTAACATAGGATTACTTTGATTAAGGGGATACGACTTTACCCTTATCAGACCCATCAAGTCTATAAAAGCAGCTCGTTGTTCAAAGTAAGCGAATATTACCATCGAATACTTGTTAACAGAAGCAACAAGCGGCTTCGCTCCAGATTGCCCTTACTCTATCACGGTGTTAGCACGAGTTCTCTTCTTGGAAGGTGCTCTGGTCTTCGACATGCTGCAAGAAAACAAGTTCAACAAGAATCTTTCCGAAATTCATACAATATCAAGAGGAATTTTAGTTTTGTTCTCTTTTAAGACGAAGATTAAGACGGATTTTTCTATAAAAAGGCACAAGATATATACTTGGTAGAGCATTGCTAACAACAATTGAACTCTTATAAGCATCCTACCAAGAATCTAAGTGACCAAAATCAAAATTTTGGGACAAAACCCTAGAAATTTTTGGTATAAATTAGAATTTTAGGGTTAGAAATCATATTTTGCATATGTTAATCGATTAATGGAAGTAATCCCCTATCTACTAAAAGAATAGCTGATTTCTATCATTTTCCCGCCAAAAAGCATATTCTCAAAAAAAAAAAAAAAAAAACTAATTATAATTATGTTCATTCAGTAAATAAGGAAACGAACAATTAAAATTTAATTCATCTATTATATTTTCATTAAAATTAATCTTATCATCAAATTATATTATTTTCACTAAACTCTAAACTATAATAATATTATAATTAAAATTAAATAAAATTGATATAAAACCATAAGTTGCTAAATCTTTTATTGATCCTATTATTAGTTGATGAGTTGACCCATATTCTGTACAAAACCAAAACTAGAAATCGTTTTATTACTTTCGCGAGAAAAAAAAATTGAAAAAAAAAATATAAATTGAAACTCATTAGCTCTATGCTATGAAAATATTTTCATTAAAATATATTTCAACACATTATTCAATTATCTTAACTAATTTTCAGCTCTAACTTTTATTTATCAAAGCAAAATACAATGATGAGAAATGTAAATAATTATAAGTTACCAATATTATATAAGTAATTTTATAAAAATATTAAACTTTAACTACCGTGCATATAATGCACGGGGTCTAAACTAGTTGCTACCAAATTAACAACATATAATCATGAATCTTTGAATTAAAGGAGTAGAGATTTTAAGATTTGGGGCAACTTACACAATCGATTTGATAAAAGCAAGAAGTTTTGAAAGATGCATTACCTTAAGTCGGAAATTGATTGAAAAAGTGAAAGGCAAGAGAACGAATCCGAGAGCAAAGTAGCACAAATTACCAAAGTGTAGGTTATAAGAGAAAGTTTTGAGAAAATTGTCTATAAAAAGAGTGATATGAGTCTTGAAATAGAGTGGAAGTATGTTTATAGGGTTCCATAAAAGTTAGAGTTGAACCGTGAATTTTTGGGGTACTTGGTCGAGTACTGGACATACTCGGCCGAGTGTCCTCTACTCGGTCGAGTACTTGCGCCTACTCGGTCGAGTACTCAGATTTGCAACTTAACTCAGCTGCTAACTTCTGAGTACTCAGCCGAGTGCCAACATACTCGGCAGAGTATGGCGTACTTGGTCGAGTACCCTCACACAGTAACGGGATCTGAGATTTTCGCATATAATCTTCCCCGCAAAACAATAAGCATTGTTCGGAGTCCAAACTTATCGGAACTCGTCACATTTAGGCCCTACTTCTATCACATACTAAGCAACTTACCAATTACGCACATCTATACAACCTAATTATATATCGTACCTCGTACTCCGTGTAACTCTTTCAACATAAACTAACCATGTTACATGCACACATAACCTATTCAAGTTCGATTACATCTCCAACCATGTCATATGCAATGTCATACACATACAAGTATCTACTCTGTTTACCTCATAAAACACTATCGCAAGTCATTCACACATCATATAATACATTTACATGTTATACCGTTGACATCTCCCATCGTTGTCACGGTCAACATACATAGAATTCTAGGCCAACGACACAAACTCATTCATGAGCACCGCCACACACCATCTCTTACATCATAGCTAACACAACTTTTATACCAACACAATGTGACATCCAAGAAAACCACACACCACACATCCAACACACACACACACACACACACACACACACACACACACACACACATAATCCCCTTTGTTTATCCCACGCGAAGTTGCTGGCTTAAGCATGTTGGGGCCGGGATTCTGAGATGAGGGCGCCTTCTCACCCAAAACAAACATAAAAGAGCTCCCAACACACATACACCAGGTTCCTTTTAATTTGACACCCTACGTTCATTTGGTTCATTGGTTCAGGTTTCAAAATCGTCGTTCTGATACCACTTTGTAACACTCCACTTACCAAGGAGTCTTAATAAGACCTTCCCTAATAAGTAAGGGCGTTACCATCTCGGTTGCCCGAGATAATGTATATCAAATACACCATAAAAGAACATTTAATAATTGGATTCTTACTGTTAATACAAAACATAACCAAAAGAAATACAACTTTGAAACAACTGAAAAGAACAACTATCATTTATATTACTTACGAATTTAGTTATAAAAAATAATGTCATACTATATAAAAATCCACAAATTCTTGTTTAAGACGAGAACATCCTTCTTAAATTTAAAAATGGTAAAATAAGATAAATAAAAAAACAAAACTTTTAGAGATTGGTAAAAAAAAAAAAAAAACTTATCATATTAATATAAATGAGATGCTATTTAAGTCGTTTTTTCTTAAGACCGATACACGGAGTATGAGATGGTAATCAATAAAAACCACGGAAAATAATTTTGTAAACAAATCGGACGGTGTTGATGTTTTAGGCAGAAGGAGTATTCCTTTGGCCTAATTTTATTTGTACACCTCTATGTTCACAAGAATCCAAATAGTCAAGTAGTAAGATCACCCTACGATCTGACATGGCATATCTTGGAGTGCCTATAAATAACTCTCCTGCATCTCTACTTGCCTTGCATCAACCAATAATCTCTCCTTTCACTTCTCGCTCTAAACAATCTCTTCGATCAGTTTCCTTCATTTCTACTCTCCTTATATTAATCAAACCCCAAAAGAGATCCTTAAGAAACAAAAACCATCTTAATTAAGATAATTAAAGTAAGTAATTAGCAAAATGTTGTCAAGTTTAGCAACTGATAATACTCATGGTCAAGACTCTTCCTACTTTCTTGGTTGGGAAGAGTATCAAAAGAATCCTTACCATGAGGCTACTAATCCTGAGGGTATGATTCAAATGGGCCTTGCTGAAAACCAGCTTTGTTTCGATCATATCGAGTCGTGGCTTCTCCAAAATCCTGACCCTTGTTCATTCATGAATAAGGGTCAGTCCATTTTCCGCGACCTCGCTCTCTTTCAGGATTATCATGGCCTTCCTGAATTTAAGAAAGTGAGTTTTCATTTACTTTAGAGTCAATATTTATGATAACCAAGTTATTTTTCGGAATGATAATATCGAGTAAATGTTGCCATTTGCGGAAATGTTGTGATTTTAAGTGATCTAGTTTATTAATGGGTGACTTTGCTTGTTTCAGGCTTTCGTGAATTACATGTCCAAGTTAAGAGGAAATAAAGTGACATTTGACCCTACCAAACTCGTATTAACAGCTGGTGCAACGTCCGCTAATGAGACCCTCATTTTTTGCCTCGCCAATCCCGGCGAGGCTATTCTCATTCCCACCCCGTATTATCCAGGGTAAGCATTGCACAATAATATTGATCGCACACGTTCATTAATTTTAATTTCTACTCATTGGATAATCATTTCAGTCAAAAGTTTAAATTTTTAGTTCAAGTAAATTAAATATTTTTGACTTTTTATTTCAGGTTCGATAGAGATCTTAAATGGCGCACTGGGGCAGAAATTGTGCCGATCGAATGCACTAGTGTAAATGGGTTTAGAATCACGGAATCCGGTCTTGAGGACGCCTACTTGTCAGCCAAGAAGCGCGGCCTCAAGGTGAAAACCATCCTAGTGACCAACCCAAACAACCCTCTAGGAACCACCTTATCAAAAGAGGAAATCACCCTCCTTCTCACCTTCATCTCAACCAAAAACATCCACCTCGTTAGCGATGAAATCTACGCTGGCACCGTTTTCGACACTACCCCCAACAACTCATTTACAAGTGTTATGGAAACACTCACTGACAAAAAATGGGCTCACATCCAACAACGTGTCCACATAGTCTCCAGCCTGTCTAAGGACTTAGGCCTTCCCGGGTTCCGTGTTGGAGCTATCTACTCCAACGATCCCTTAGTTGTCTCGGCCGCCACCAAAATGTCGAGTTTTGGCCTTGTCTCGGCTCAAACTCAATACCTCCTAGCCCACCTCTTATCCGATGAAACCTTCATGAATGAATACATCAACCACAACAAAACCCGACTCAAAGCGCGACACGACATGCTGATTCACGGCCTAAAACAGGCCGGAATCAACTGCTTGGAGAGCAACAGTGGGCTTTACGTATGGGCCAACTTGGGCCACTTGCTCCCGTCCAAAACATTCGAGGCCGAGATGGAATTATGGAAGGAAATTGTTTACGAAGTCAAATTAAATATTTCGCCTGGTTCGTCTTGCCACTGTGTCGAACCCGGGTGGTTTAGAATCTGTTTTGCCAATTTATCCGAAGAAGTGTTGACCATCGCCATGCAACGCGTTAAGGATCACCTTAATGCCAAGTTTAACAAAAATAGTCACAATGGTATGAGGCATGCACGGAGGGTTCGGTCACTCACTAAGTGGGTTTTTCGACTATCGGTCGATCTTGACGACAAGGTCCCGAACGAAAGATAGTTTTCGTTACCACGACCGCAACCACCGCGACTGCAATCATCGCTATGTGCATTAAATTACCTATACGCTCGTTAATTAAATCGTCATTACATTTTTTTTTTTTGGAACACATCCTAAATATTATTTGTTTTTAGGATGAATGTGAACATACTACATGTATGTTGTCCATGTATTTTTTTTTTTTCTGGGGTCTGGCGCTGCTGTTTTGTAGTTGCTTTAAGGGCAGGGGAACAAAATTTGTGTTTAGGGGAGGGCCTTGTTTTTTAAGGAAATTATTCCTTTTTAGAGGCTCGACCAAGATGAGAAAAAAATTGTAGTCAGCACTCGGTCCATATGGACACGAAGTGACTTACATTATTGTTTCAATTGACGTTGTAATATTTCAAGTATACATTTTTATTGTATTTATATATAATACTACAGTATTTCCTTCCGTTTATATTATGGATTAAATGACATTCTCATACATATGCTTGTACTAGTATAATAATATGAAGTATACTCTTCGTTTCAATCATTTGTAACCATTTATTTACGTTGACTTTGTTTTCGAGACAATGTTCATAAGACATGAATATTTGGGACTATCGTTGTTGAACTACAAGTTTTAGAGCTGTTTGGCATATCGACAAGTGTATGAATTAAAAAAGAATTATATAGGGAGTACAGTTATATTAATCCCTACGACAGGAGAGAAATTAACCAAATACGAAAATGTCGAGGATTATGTCCAAGTTACTTTAACAAATTCTCAGTTAGACTCGGTTTGGTAAGATATTTCAGGTACCTAATTTGGTCAAACTAGCTTATTTGACCAAAATTTCAGGTACCTTATTCTTTTATAAGCGTTTGGCAAATAGCTAATTTAACCAAATAAGCTACCTGAAATGAAATGCTACCTAGAGTAGCATTTGAGATTTCAGGTACCTGATTTGATTGGATTTCCCGTTTTTACCCCTTAAATTTATACTTTTAAATAATTATCATATCCTTTTACGTCATTTCATCAAAATCAGTTAACTTTTCAGTTAGTTTGTCAAACATTTTTTTATATAATCAGCTAGCTTATCAGTTGCTAATTTTCAGCTACCTTATCAGTTACCTTTTTAGGTTTCAGTTACCTTTTTAGTTAATTTTACCAAACAGAGCCTCAGTAGATTAAGTATATTTTAGAATATGGATTTAGTAAAGAAAGTTTATATTTAATGACTAAAAATTCAACAAGTGATTAGAGTTTGGTCCGGTCCGGTCTGGACCATAAAAACACGTGGACCGGACCGGACCAAACTCTCCGGACCGAAGACTAAAGAAGGGTTAAGAGGTGGACCGCGGACCGGACCATATTAATATTGGACCATAAAAACACGTGTACCGGACCGGACCGGACCAAATGGACCAAAGTGGACCAAATATTATTGTCGACATGTTTTAGCATATAAAACTAGAACTCGAGAACTTCGTAACGATCAAACAAAACAACATTATTTTCTTACTAGATTTAACAACATAATTACACATCTTATAATACGTGTAAACAAAGTAGAAAATAAAATCAATAATATTACAAATTTAAAAATTCTTTTATTACATAACTTCGGTCCATGGTCCGGTCCGGTTCGCGGTCTATTCGGTTTGGTCCAGGACCGGACCGAATACCAAAGTAGAGTAAATAGGTGGACAGTGAACCGGACCAAACAAAATTCGATCCGGACTGGTTCGGACCAAACGGTCCGATTCAGTTTAGTCTTTGGTCCGAACCACTAAGTGAACAGCCCTAGTCTACATTGTCATTAAAATTGTCATTTTAGACAGCCTCTTTCGTCTAAAGGCGTCAAATTTGACCAAATAGTCATATAAGACTTGTTTGAAGACTTCAGTTAGAATAAGCATGAGACTTATAGTAAAAAGACTTATAGGGTAAAAAGAATCCAATTTGCAAGTGGCAAATGCAAGTGGACGATAGGAGGAATCTAATTACAGTTGAACTCACATAGTCACATTTGTATTAAGAAAATGGTGTTTCGGCCTTTTTAAAGTACGAAGTAATTTGTTTCCTCAAAAAGAAAGCACAACAAATGCGAGAGTACTACTACGATAAGACTGCATCACATGTAACTACATTAAATTTCACAGGTAATAAAAAGCCCTCCTCTCTTGGACAATATTTTCAGAAATTGAGTTGTTTCATCCAAAATTTAGTATCTTACCATGTGAAAAATTGAGTTCTAAATTACCCTTTTAATTCTATTTCTTTGAACTAGATTCAATGATTTAGTTCTTCTTTGAACTAGATTCAATTATTTCGTTAATACCTTTCGGCAATGCAATTTCTTCTGATCTTTTACTATGGCAAAATCAAATCGTGACTAAAAAATAATTGAGGTAAATATTACTCATTAAATCATTCCTAATATGTATATAAAGGTAAATAAATGAATAAAACACCTAAACATAGAATAAATAAACAAATAACTAGACGGAAAGAGTACTAAAGAAAGGGCTTAGCCGCATAGGGGTTAGGAGTAGGTCTGTAAACGAGCCGATCGAGCTCGGGTGGGCTTGGGCTCGACTCGAATTTTTTAGCTCGAGTTCGAGTTCGGCTCGAAACTCGTCGAGGCTAAAAAATTGAAGCTCGAGCTCAACTAGGAAAAAGTTCGGGCTCAGCTCTTGTCATTATTCATTTTCCCACCCTTTAAATCAAACCAAATATAAATATTATTAAAAAATAAATAAAATAATAAAATACTACAAAATATGTTATTATAATATACTTATAAGTTATAAATACCTAAGTAACATATAACTTGAAATAAAATTAATATTAAAGTATACAAATTATAAAAAAAAATTATAAACAAGCTCAAAGGAGATTCCGAGTCAAGCGTTGTTGAGCTCGAGCTCGGCTTGTATTTAGCTAAGCTCGGCGCAAGCACGAGCGGAGCTTTGACTGAGTTGATTTCGAGGGATCGACGAGCCAGCTCAGATCAATAGATCATTTACATCACTAGTTAGGAGGAGTATTACTTTACGAAGATTAAAAATCATTGTATAGATGATTCTGCAGTTACATATAGTTTGTTCGTTAAGATCTTGCATTACTAATTAGTTGTTGAGATCAGGTGGTGGACGGTAAAGAATTAAATGATCATAATAATTTCACATGCATAATCATTATAATCTCATAATTCATATATTTTGCATTTATCTTTTATTTTAATCGTGAAATAAACGAAGACTACCCATAATGCCATAATGCCACGTGAACATGTACATACATCCTCCATGTCATAATGTCATTTGAGTATGTTTCTAGCAAAGAGCATAAGCATGTACGAGTAATTAATAATGACTTTAATTAATGAATATATTATTTTTACTTTCAACGGCGACAATAACGGTAATATTTGACGCAGGTGAAGTCGGCTGGTTTTACTTATTTCTCATCTTAACCGACTTACCGACCATAACTGCCTCTCATATAGTATTATGCATGTCTCACGTATTTGGTGGAACGTTATTTAGGCCGTCATAATCGGGTATTATATGATGGGCATGTTTAAATTTGTATAGGGATAATCGTATATGTACTTTCTGATTAATGCTAGTTAACTACGTTGCTTCAATTAAGTTGTATTGATACATGAAGAATTAGCTAGTTGATGATGATGTTCATTGGATTTGGTAAGAAATTTGGAAGAAAATCTAATATGGTTATGTGCAAATCTTTCAATGCTTCAATATTAATTTTAATTATTAGTTATGTGCATTGTATGCCTACAAGACATATGCATGGATGGTAACAATAGTGCACATTCAAGTTTTATAGAGATTATTAAAATTTTAAATTATAGTATGTTGATCTTATAATATAAGATTATATAAGGGTAACTTAATTATAAGTAAATGGATAGTAATTAAACATTATAAAACTATTTTAAGTCAAATTTTAATCAAATTAACCGACTCACATTCAAATAGATAGACGTGATTATGACTTGATCTTGAGCTAAAAATTACATGCTTCGGTCCAAATACAGTTGAACCTAAGTTCCAATTGAATTGAAACAAATACACTTGACTTGAGTTTGAAGTGATAATCATATAAATATCCAACACAAATTACTTATTTTAATAACGAGGAGTAGTAGTAGACATTTCTTAAATTCATTTTGTTAGGTTATATTAAAGGGTAAATTGGTGAGTTTTTTCCCCTTAAATTTAGTGATCCCATTTGTACTAAGTTATGTATAAAACAACCATCACCGTACATGACATTAGACAAGCTATAGTAATCAATTAATTTTTTATTTATTTTTGTGTAAGGAGAGTCATAAAGGCAAATATATTGCTGACGTGAATTGAACCCAAGTCTTAAATACGACTCTTCATAATTTTATTAGTTATGCTAATTAACTAACATCTGCAGACTGTCTATATATTAATGTTACCACTTGTTAGTTTGTCACCTCACACTAAAAGTGAGTTATGTGATTTTGACTTTATTGACTTAACTTATTTCAATTAGCTATACAATAACGGTACTTGAGTATTTATACTCGAAATTTATAGTGAAGGTTTAATTTATTACAAGACACCTCAACAACCCGAGCCTAAAATAGATAGGTCATTACTAACAAATTCAAGAGTTTTGTTTTATTGAATATGATAAAGACATGCTATACCTACACTTCATACATATTGCAAATAAAACGCTGAGATTTGAGGGTTGAAGGGTATCAAGACCAAAAACTATTCAGATTTTTGTGAATACAGCTGAATACGACATAAAAGATGCACATAATACGATTGGTACATAAAATAAGAGTGCTAGGTACACCTACTTACTAGAGATGTTGGATGAATTAACATTTTATTTGTTTATTATAAATAAGTTCCTTGATACGCGGCTAATAGAATTGGGTCATACCTCCATGATACTGGCATGTGACTATGTGATTAGCAGTTAGTTCGGTAGTATTTGGGTTATTATTAATTACGGAGTATCATATATAATTATGATTTAACTAAAGCCTAATAGTTGAAGAAATATGAACGCAAATATAGAAGTGGGGAATTTTGGTCGATTTCCATGTTATTGTTGACTAGCTACTTGCCATGTGCTACGGACTAGTGACTACGGAGTATATATATTGACGGCAATTATACGACGCATATTAGTGACATTTATAATTCGTTGTGTGATCCGTTTTAAATTAATACGGTCATAATTAAAAAACGATCTTATTATAATCAGGAATCAACCTATGTGAAATTCCGGCACTCCTATATATGTTGGGATTTCATGTGTGAGTTGCTTGTCCCTAAATACAAATTGAGATGGTTGTCTTAGATATAGCCTTAGAAACAGTTTAAGCTCCTATAATGAAATTAATATACCTGATCGGGATCCATTAAATTTAGGCCCTGTTTGGTAAATGATAGAAGCATATTTAGAATAGCAATTAACGTTATAGAATATGATTAGTAGATTTTTAGTAGTAAGGTTGACTATTAAAAATTAGCAAAATCTAGAAAGGGCGTTTGGTAATAAGTACATTATAGGACAATTAAATTGCTTTCATATATAATTTGAATATGTTGCTATTAGAAGATTATTAAAAAAAATAGATTCCGCGAAATATGCTATCAGAATATATCATTTACCAAACACATGAAATTTGTAAATTGATTGGTCAATCTACTGTTTAGGATGAATTCTAATAACTCCACCTAAAATGTTGTTTACCAAACAAACCTTTAGGAGGTGTTTGGTAAACAACGGATTTGTTCATTTTCAGCATATTTAAGGCTTTTGACATGTATAACTCACCAATCTACTACAAGTATATTCACTTTGCTAGATTGTAAAAAATGCATTTGACAACAACTTACACATAGATAAAACAATCTATTAATTAAAATCAACTAATTACCAAACACTTCTACTAAATCAGCTAATTAAAATGTACTAGTCAAATCTGTTAGTTATAATCTGTTTGACCAATCTACTTATTTTAATAATAATTTATTGAGTACCAAACTAGTATAGATCCCAGTCAGTAAATGCGTAGTATTTATACAGTTTTTACTTTTTACTTTATTTATTACTTATTTATTCCAAATTTATACCTTAATATTTTCATATTTCACCTATTTTGATATGAGAAAAAAAATTAAACTACAAAACTAACAAAAAAATTGGGTATATCATGAAATCTTTTTTTTTATCACAAAGTTAATGATTTCATTTTATAACTTTTCTCAAATTATCTTATATGAATTTTTTATAACGAAACTAATAATAATAGTGTATTTTATTGTTTTATATGGTGTAAGTATGCATCAAGTCATTTTTTAAGAAAAATTAGCAATTTTTTATTTTATAATTTTATACTCCTTTTATTTTAGTTTGATTAAAACATTATAATTATAAATTACGTAGAATTTAATGAAAAAAACCATGCTTTAAAAAAAAAAGATAATAGCTTAATGGAAAAATCTCATTTATTTCCTTGTATAAGTAAATGGAGTTTGGAGGGAAAACTTTTGAGAATTTTTATAAATGATAAGTTTTGGAAAATCAATAGAATCCGTTTAGTTATGGAGTCTCGTCGTTATTGACTCTATTTCTTAGCATTTAGACCTGACATTCAATTTCGCTGGCTAAAATAGATCTCGATTTACTACCAAAAAAAACTCCATTAAAGTAATATGGAGTTAGCGAATCCAAATCGAAATAAGATTAAAAGACTAGATCATGGATTTAATTATGATCGAGCAAAATCCAATCCAATCCAAATCTCACCCACAAGGCCACAAGTATAAACTTTTTCTATAAAACCAATCGATAAATCAAAAGAAATTACAACGAACTGGTATATTCAGATAGTGAGCTAGGTGTTGTTTGGCCTTACTTATGGAAAATGACTTTTCCTTTTTAAAACAAGTTTATTCACAAGTTACTTTTCGGAAAAGTTTTAGTTGTTTGGCCATACTTTTGTAAAAGTAGTTTCTCACAAAATTTATATGTTTGGCCTAACTACTTTAATACAACTTTTGTTTGCTTATTTGGTTCTTTATGTAAAAAGTAGAAGTAAAAGTAGTAAATATCTACTTCTCCTTTTGGGGTGAATAATCAGTTTTTAACTTTTCAAAAACACTTTTAAAACTCTCTAATTTACCATGTTTAATACTTTGATTCTTCATATTGCGTGAAATTGTAACATCATTACTTCATTACGTTAACCATGCACATTCATCGTGGATTTCGAGATAGTGCGGATAAATATATTATTATTGTTAATAGTCAACCCTAAAAATTTGGTGAATTACTGAATTGTTTAACTAGTATAGTCAAACCATAGTTTAAACATAATTACTGACAAGTTAGAAGCATAATTTCAACGCGGTTCCGATTTGAAGACGATTATATTATTTGATACGGAATCATTGAAATCTGCCCTTGGCGGCACCATACTTTAAGAACCCATCATAATGTAAACATAAAATTAAATATTTAACCACCCAATCAAAATAATTAAGAGGGCAACCACTGTATTCAAGCATGATCACTTGATAAGAGTTGTTGCTTCAAAGAGGATTAAAAGTCTTAATCAATAGAATCCGTTTAGTTAAAAACTGAGCTTGCCCTTTGATGTGACTCATATTTGAGCACATTTAGTCCCTGAATTAACCTCGTTCTCATGCTTTCTAGCATATATTAGGGTCATTTCTTATCTTTAGTTTTCCATTTTGCATATTCTTTGAGGTTTTGTGTCCTTGGTAGGAGAGGATCGCTAACCTTGCATTTATGAGGCGAAATGGAGCCAAATGGATCGCATCTAATGACCAAGCATCAAGGAGGAGACCGATACTAGATAAATAGAGTGAAATGGGCAATGATGAAAAGATCCTCGCATCCCCAACACAATCCCCGCGGATTGTTAAGGAGCCAACAAGAGAAGAATCCCGTGCCACGATCCGAGCGGCCCGAGTTCAGGACGAACGGATCAGAGCAACGATCCGAGCGTCCCTGAGCGTGATCCGAGCGTACCAAAGCAACAATCCGGGCGTCCCGACTGCCAGCCCGAGGGGATCTCCTTACAGGACAGGCCGTGCTTCAGGTGAGGACGAGCGGATCCTGGTGGGAGTTGCAAGCATGATCCGCACATGTCCCTCGGGAGTTGCATTTCCTCAAGCTTCTCTTAGGGTCTTAATAGTCATTTAAGCCCTTAGTAACCCTAATCCTTGTACTTAATTCTAGTATAAATACCCCCTTTCTACTACCTAGATTATCATCAAGTTTTAATCAAGCTTTAATCTCATTTGAATCAACTCTTAATCCTCTCTTAATTTAGTTGTAATACATTTCTCAATATTAATCACATCTTAATCTTTCCTTAATTTTCCGATTGTTCTTAATTTTATTTGGGTAATTAAAAGATTATTTGAGTTTATTTGGAGGATTGACAACCTTCCATCATTCATCAAGTACTTCTATTATTCTTTGCTTTATTATTTGGATCATCTCCATATGAATAATTCCTTTTTACCCTTGTTTAATCATTGTTAATCACATCATTTATTCATCATGTTTTGCTTTGTTAGTATGATTGACAGCCTTATTAGCATGCTAAACTTGATCATGAGTGAGTAGTTCCTTAGCTAGGGTTAATGGGGAATTAGGGGAAGCAAACATGGGAATAGATCTATGCTTAATCTAATATGTTTTCATAATTAATTTGCTTGCTTGTTGTGATTTCAACCTATGCACATGTTATGTTTGATGAAATGCGAGCCTATGAATCCTTGCATTTTTTACCCATCTCCTATCTTTTCAATGAGGCTTGTAAGACATAAACCAACTCGAGCTTCATTAGACCATGCATAGGAGTTGAATAGGAGGAGACTAAGTCGACTTGTAGGTGTTGTACAGTCTAGACGACTCGGCTCCGATACCTAAATTCTCCTAGGGATTGTAAGATATACACTAACTCGATCCCATCACAACAATAAGTGCTTGCATCTATTTGATAACATGTTTTTATGATCTATTTCCATGAATCCCCTATGAACCCATGACACCCTAGTACTTTTAATCAATTGTTTACAACCCCTTTATTTGCTTTACAATCATCTTGTTGATTAGTTTAGACCACATCTCATCCCAAACCCAATTTGTGACACCCTAAGACATAGCTACTTACAATTGAAAATCCTACATTAATACCCGTCCCTTGGGATCCGACCTTTACTTACCTCTTTGCTAAGAGTAGTTTGTGAAGTTATAAATATGGTTTTGGTTGGTAGCTTTTGACGACGAGTTATAGCCACACCACCCTTAGGTTTATTCCAGATCTTGTACTTGTATCAAACTTTTACAGGTGAGCCTTTTTTAGAAATGATTTTTTGTCAAAATAAAGGATTTCAAGTCTCGTTTTTTGAGCTATCCTTTGTATTGCTTTTAGCTGTGGATTGTGGTTGTCTTTTACAGTTGTGTTGTTGTCTGGTGACTCCTACACCGTTATCTTTGATTAACCCTGTTTCATGTTCACTTGAATTTTTACGGTGTTGGGCAGTTAGTTTTAACCTGTTTCCTTTGTTGGCTGAGGTTGGAGGTTGTCAGTTCCAGTGCTTGAGGTGGTGTCTTTTCTTGGGTCCATTTCCATGGTCGAGTTCTCGGCGGCGGTGGTTCGTTGGGTCGGTTTGTGGTGGATGGGTTAGTTGTAGTAGTCTTCCCTTTCTCCTCCTTCATTCCTTCTTTGTTAAGTTTCTTTGTTTTCTCCTTTTCCTTCTTCCTTAAGCTTTCTCCTTTCTTTCTCTTTAATTTTTCAAGTTTTCACTTTCCTCGTTTTGGTTATGGCATATCAATTAATTTTAGCTAGTCTTCGGGACATGTTTTGTGGGGACGATTGTCCCGAGATGGAAGAACTTATTGATCAAGCCGTCTTGGAATTGGGGTGCCTTCGTTTAAAAGTGTTGGAATTCTCAAGGATAAGGGGAACACGTTCTTTCAAATGGGTGTTCTGCCTCTAGCGTACTTTCATTATAAATTTGCTCTTAAATTTCTCTTGCTTATGGGTACCCCTGCCAGTTATGACGAACCTTCTGCAACTTCTCTTGCCCTCTCCCTCTTCTTGATTTTGGCAGCTTGTGATCTGAAGACCCCCGATTATGAACAAGTTTGCTTGTATTGTAATTTGATTCTGTATGTTGATCCTTCAAATGTTAAAGCTCTTTATAAAAGGGGGTTAGCTTTTAAACATTTGAATCTCCTTCCGAAAATTATTGTTGATTTTGAATGTGCTCTCAAACTTAATCCTCATAACAAGGATATTTCCTGAGAGCTACAAGTGGTGGTTGACTGTTTCACTATCAACTCAAATGGGAAACGAGATTGTTCTACATTCGACCCTCTTGGCAAAGAACGGAAAGGAAAGAAGCCCTTGTTGTCCCCGGCTCCGCCTGATAATTGTATTCCTTGTAGTTCACCCGATGTGCCTATGGATTCTGAGAGTAGTAGTGCACCGTGCGAGGCCTTGAATGATTCAGCTGTCTATAATTCATCCTCCTCAGATAGCTCACAACCATCTCAATTTCATTTCACCAACAAGAAGATACCTCACAATATATTACATCTATCATCTCAAGATTACGCAAACTTAGCACATGGCAAAAATTTGGGATTCTACCACCCAATATCCATGTCTTACTTTAGGGTCCGTACCCTCACCTCTAAAACTACCCAGACGGGTACTCCCCAAGAAGAAATTTCAGGGACAACAAAAGTTCCCAGCACTTCTCCTTTGCAGGAGAACCTTTTTAAGCCAATTAATGTCAAGCATTCCGAAAGTGTTGAGTTGGTTCAAGAGGAGGTCATTATCCAGGTAGATATGAAGTCCCACAAAGATAAAGTGGTTCAAGAGGAAGCTGTTTTAAAAATTTCTAAAAAGAAGCGGGTATCATCGGAATCGGCTCAAGTCAGCATGGTTTATGTGGTTCAGTTCCAATTTGTTGCGCTCAGGGATAACAAGAACAATAAGAATAGGAGTGGTCGATGTAAGGTGGATTATTCCTACCGTCGAAGACATGTGACCCAAGCTAGTATTCATACGAAGAAAAGATCTTCGGTCTCGGTCGACTTTTCTCTTTGTCTTTACAGGTACACCAAGGAAATTGCAACAATTACGAGGGCTAAAAGGAAGGGGACAGATCTTTTCCACTTCGACAAATTTTATCATCCTCCCTACAAGAAGGGTCGTCTTACCTTTTCTGTTTTATATTCGCGTAACGTTTATTCGGTTCGTTGGCTTTCCAGTAGTCTACAGAACTCCGGTATCCCGGGGTTTGTACTGTAACAAACTTTGTTTTTATTTTAATATCAGTTTATTGTCGTTGAAAAAAAAAAAGAATCCGTTTAGTTATGGAATCTCTTCGTTATTGACTCTATTTTTTTTTTAGTTTTTCTTTTTCGGAAGTATCTTGTATGGACGGTTGAGGTAGCCTCTCTAGAAATCGAATTATTATTTAAGATCGTAAACCAACTAATAACGGTAGGCTCAAACGTAAACTCAACAAATCTAATTAGGTCAAATGTAAACTCTACGGGAAGAGTGTTCTTTTCGGGTGAAAGTAGTTGTGTTTAACTGAACTGCTGAATTAAGTTGACTAAACTGAGCTGAATTGAATGAGCTGATGTAAGAGTTAGAGTCGGCTGCACGGCCTGCGGTGAGCTGAACTAAATGAAACTGAGGTTAACTGAACTGAACTAAATAAAGCTAAACTTAAATAAATTCAGCTGAAATTAAGACAGATAAGACATACAATAACAAATTGTCAAAATAAATTTAAAGCTACATATCAAATATCGTCATATATATCCTTGGCTACATTTTACCGGACTTCTCCTACTATACTACAATTAGATAATAGCGTTGTTAAATTGTTAAACAAATCATATACGAGAAGTTAATTAATTAAAATCGTCTTAAATTTAAAAAGTAGATTTTATAAGAATGTCCATATATCCCAAGTCCTAATCACTAACAAAAAAGGACTGTTGGGCTACTAGCTAAACTAAATTAGCTGGGGGGCGCAATAGCAACACTAGTAAACAACCTAATTTATTTGATTGACATTTTGCAAAGGCAAACGAGGAAATTTTAGGCGTTGTTGATAAATTATAGAGTATATTGATATGGTGAATTATGTGTTGTCATTCTCATTCATAAGATGGTGTTTAAATACAAAGCATACGGGATATAACCCTATTGCAATCCTAATACATTATGGGCCTAAGTCGGCCTAATACACCCCCCTCCAAACTGGAGCGTGGAGATCAAGAACGCCCAGTTTGCGGAGAAGGAAATCGAATTGAACATAGCCTAAAGCTTTGGTACAAATATCAGCAAGTTGAGAATGAGTATCAACATGAGAAGTAGTAACCCGCCCGTCAGTAATAGCATCGCGAATAAAGTGACAATCCACCTCAATGTGCTTAGTATGTTCATAGAAAACAGGATTATGAGCGAGATGAAGAGCGGATTGACTATCGCAAAAAATTTGCATAGGGCGTGACAAAGTAATGTCCAAACTAGAAAGAAGTCCCTTGAGCCACTTCAACTCACATAAAACAACAGCTATGGACCGGTATTCAACTTCAGCGGAAGAAAGAGAAACAGTCTGTTGCTTCTTGGTTTTCCAAGAGACAGGAGAATCACCAAGAAAAACTATCCATCCGGAGACAGAGCGATGGGTCAATGGGCATCCCGCATAGTCAGAATCGCACCACCCAGAGACCCGTAAGTCACTGTCTGAAAGTAACAAAACCACTTGACTCGGTTTGCCCTTTTAAGTAACGGACCACACGAACAACAACATCCATATATTCTTGGCGTGGCTGATGAAGAAACCGTGACAGAATATGGACGACATGTGATAAATCAGGACGCGTCACAGCGAGATACACGAGACACCCCACAAGACGTTGATATGACTCGACATCGGGAAGAAGCTCACCCGTACCCACGCTCAACTGATGATGTTGTTTGATGGGTGTACCGACAGGTTTGGCACCAATGAGACCCGTTTCAGAAATAATGTCGAGTGCATAGTTTTGCTGATTAAGAAAAATGTTCTCTGAACTACGAGTGACCTCAATACCCAAGAAGTATTTTAGAGTGCCAAGATCTTTCGTATGAAGACAACTACTAAGATAAGTTTTAAGCGAAGTAATAACTTCAGAATTATTGCGGCAATGACAAGATCATTCACGTAAACTAATACATGGAGACATAACTCAGCCGTCGTATAACTAAAAGCCGATTAGTCGGAGTAGGATTGAACAAACCCATAAGCACGCAAAGCAGAACCAAGCTTGGTAAACAAGCAACAAGGCGC